>NW_021627824.1:0-49340 GCF_004785775.1 Grammomys surdaster
CATGATCTATCTGTCTATCTATCTATCTATCTATCTATCTATCTATCTATCTATCTATCTATCTATCTATCTATCATAGGCTGCCCTCATGTAGTCCAGGCTAGGCTCAAAGCCACTGTGTAGTAGAGGCTTACCTTAAGTCACTGAGCTTCCTTGCCTATAAACACTCCTTTCCAAGTGCTAGGAATATAGCTTGCTCTGCCACATCCAGCTTTTACTGTGTTTTTATTTCTAAAGATGAACATATAGTAAAATTGACCTTGGGGATTATAATTCCATGTTTTAACCCATATAAATTTGTGTAAGCACCACCAGAATCAATGTATGGAATAATTCTACTACCTTCCAAATCCCATGTGTTATGTTTTTCTAGTTACATCTGCATCTCACTCCTAACCGCAATCCAATCAAACTCATGGATTTCTCCATCGCTGTTGAGTCCTCTTGAGAATGTCATGTGAATGGAATCATGTTCACATAGCCTTTAACTGGCATCTCTCATACAGCACAATATATTCAAGATATGCCACCTCTGTCTGTGGCATACACCAGCAGTCCTTTCTTGTCAACTGCTGAATACTTCTTTGTATGAAAGGACCCAATGCCTATGTATGCATTCATCTTTTGAGGAACTTATAGCCGTTTCTAGACTGTTGAACTTATGAACAGAGGTTCCTATAAACATCCACGGACAGGTCTTGGTGTGAAAGTTAAGTTTTCCTTTCTTTGGGTAAGTGCATGAGGAGCCAGTCTGCTAGGTCATAGGGTAAACCAACTGAGGACTGCTACCTTGCTTGCTAGAATGAGCACATGCCCTGATCACATCTGAGGGCATCAGTTGCTACCTTTCTTCTTAACATTTAGTGTTACCAGTTTCTGCTTTATGTAGATATTCCAGTAGGTGTGTGGCATAGCCCGGTGTTAGTTTGTGTCTCCTTAATGAATTATTATATATTCTTCATGTGCTAGTTTTGATCTGCATGTCCTCTCTGTCCAAGCGTTTTCTGTATTTTATATTGGGTTGTGTGTTTTCTGTTTTTGTTTTTGGTGGCACACATCTTTAATCCCAGTGCTGGGGAGGCTTTCATATTTTCTGTCAGAATGGCACAGGCATTTTGCCTGGAAGGTTTATTGTATTCCAGAGAAACAGCTCTATTTACAACAGGGGCAGAGCTACAGAACAGGGTTTCTGGTTTGGCTGCTATATTTACCTCCCCAGGCCCTACCAGTCAAAAACTGCTCCTCTGGCCTTAGGATGGCACACAGTCAGTCTGGGTGTCCCAGGAGCCAGCTTGTGCTCTCCAGTACCTAAACCAGTGGCAAAGAAATAACTCATTGCATTGAAGGGTGAATAGTGCCCAGCCAGAGTGTCGTCGAGTCCTTTGCTGTCTGTTTTTTTTTTTTTTTTAATGGATGGGTTTTTGAAACTTATAAAAGTCTAGATAAAGAGTATTTATTAGATGCGTGATTTGAATATATCTGCATCTGGCTTATAACCAACCTTTTTGTTGTGTTAACAATGCCTGTCTCAGAACAAGTCCACAAATCACATGAAGCCAACTTTTCCTTACGGATCCCACTTTTGGTGTCACATTTTTCTCTTGTGTTTTCTTCTAAAATGTTTATATTTAGATTTCTAATAATTCTGAGGTTTTGAAAAAGATAAGCTGAGGCCGGGCAGTGGTGGCACACGCCTTTAATCCCAGCACTTGGGAAGCAGAAGCAGGCGGATTTCTGAGTTCGAGAGTTCGAGGCCAGCCTGGTCTACAGAGTGAGTTCCAGGACAGCCAGGGCTACACAGAGAAACCCTGTCTTGGAAAAAAAAAAGTTTTCAAAAAAAAAAAAAAAGGATAAGCTGTGAACTAGTAAAAATAGAGGCCATAAATTTGAAGGAGAGTGGGGGAGGGGTATGTGCAGGGTAGGAGGGAGAAAAGGGAAGGAAGACATGTAACTAAATTATTGTTTCAAAACCAACCAACCAACCAACCAACCAACCTACCAAACAAACAACCAAACAACCAAAAATTCGTAACAAAGAGAAAATAAAATAAAACAAACCTCATTTAAAAAAGGTTGTAAAGTTTAGGATAAGATTCCCTTTTCTTTGCACAAAGATGTCAAGTTGTTTCAACACAATTTGTTGAAGGAGAGATTTACTTTAGTGATCCGGTTTTGTGACTATGATAATCCATTTTCTCTCTATGTGTGTTTTGGTTTCTGGTCCTGCCATTTTGTCATACTGACCTATGTCCTAGCTGTTTCCCAGGATCCCCTGGTATCGGTTACTGTAGCTACAGGGTGAGCTCTCAGTAGGTGATGCGTATCTTACAACTGCGGTTTTTCTTTTCAGATTGCCTTGACTATTACAATGTTTGCACTCCACACATGTGTCACGATTAGCTTGCTTTATCAATAGAAATCCCTGTCACAATTTTTGGGTAGAATTATGTTAAAATGTAGATCCATTTGAAGGGAAACAATAGTTTTATCCACTGAACCTCTTAATTCTGAGTCAGAGCTGTTCTGAGGGTTAAATGTGTGCACATGTGTCTTAGTTTTAAGAATATCTGTATTTTAATGTCTTCTATTTCTTTTGGCCTGAGATGTCTATCTTTTGATTTGAATGAGTCCTTACTTTTGAAGGAGCTTTGAAAGAACTACTTCAAAACTGTTGCCACTTCCAATATCAGTGATATCTCTACATTGTCGTCTCTTGATTGTTTGCTCATGTGAGTTGAGGTTTCTTTCTTATGCTGAATAATTTTGGATTGCATACTGAACATTTAAAATATCACATTAGAGGATTTTTTTTTCATCTCTTGTAAATTCCATGAAGACTGTTAGTGTTTTGGTTTAAACAAGCAAATGACCCGATTGGGTACAGGCAGTGAGTTCCAACTCACAGGCAGTGAGGCCTCTTGTGGACCATTTCAATATTTGTTGAATTGTCAGTCTTTGCTGCTGGAGCCTGGGGCCTTGTGCATGCTAGGCAAACACTCCACCACAAAGCCACACCCCAGTGGCTGTGCTAATCTGATGTATAGCTGGGCCATTAGTGGTCTGTCTTGGGATTTCAGCTCTTAGTCTTTGGTCTGTTGTTGAGGGTCTGATCTGTGTGCATGAAGCTGAGGATTGAGCCTGGCATTTAAAAACATTGTTGTCGGATCAGTTTTCTGAACCCTTCTCTTTCTCTGTGACCTTTTGGGTCCTTGGGACTTGTCGTCTTGATTCTCAGAAAGCTGGAACCATAGTTACCGTTACTTTGACTGAAGCTAAATGACAAAAGGAAAGAGATAGAAACAAAAACCGTAGAGCCCCCTCATCCCCTTGATGCTTCCTCTGACGGGAAGTGGAAGTTTCCTAAGACTACCCACTGTCACTTCCTCATGTCACAACATCATGCCAACACCTGAGAACTGGAGCATCAGGGAATGATTAACTGGCTAACAGGAGCTGGAGGTTGATAGGGAAGTAGAAATTTCTCATGTCCCCTGAGCAAACTATCTTTCTTCCTTCCTTCTTTTCCTTTCTTTCCTTTTTGATGTGGTGTGTGTGTTGCATGTACCTGGGTGTGCTGCTGTGTGCACCTGTGAGTGTGCAGAGGCTGAGGCAGGATGGTGCTCTGTGTTCTGTGCTCGGTGCTCGGTGCTCGGTGCTCGGTGCTCGGTGCTGTTGCTCGCTGCCTTGTTGCTAGGGGGGTGGGTCTCACTAAATCAGAGGCTTGCACATTTGCTAGGAGGGCTGGCCAGTTCTGGGGAACCTGCCTGTCTCTTCTGTCCATGTCTATGATTATGCACATATGCAGCCATGCTCTGAGTTTTATGTGAGTGTTGGAGATTCGAACTCGGGTTCTCATGCTTGAAGATAAAATACTCTTACCCACTGAGCTCATCCCCAGAACCCTCTATCTTCATCTTTCATGAAGATAAAGGTGGATTTTCTTTTGGTTCTTTCTGTCCGTGCATTTGGTTTCTTGTTTTCTGCAATTCAGGCTGAGAATATCAGAGGAAACCTAGAACATGCTGTGAGTTCTGATCTAAGCCCCAATTACTACTACTTACTTTCCAGAGACCCCAGGAAGTCTCCTGAACACTGTCTGGGTTTCATATGCACGCTAATCAGGAAGCACAGGATGCAGAGAGCTTATTCCATCTTCCCAAGAACCAGTGCTTTCCCTTGTATTCTTGACAATTTAAACAGAAATATCCTACATTTTTACCACATTGATCGTTTTCTTTCAGATATGACATTGTGACAAACTATAAACATGATCCTTAAAAGAATAGGCTTTTCCAAGTGTGACTTTGTAATTGGCCTCCTCTGATTTGACCCTCATTATGGGCCCGGAGTTAAATGTGAGGGTGAATCAGGTAATAAAGAGAACCCTTACAATGTGGTTATCTCACATAAGGTGGTTTCAGGGACTTTGCATAAGGTGAAACCTATCTCATGACTCAGAGGAGGAGAAGCTTAGAGGGTCTTAGGGATTAGGATGCTAGGGTGCTCCAGAATAGCACTAGCCCAGACCTGGGGGGTCTTACTGTATTGTATCAACTTCCCTTTCAAAAGACATGCTAAGGCTTTGTGTCCAAGCTCCAGTGAGATTCAGCAAACCAGAGTCCTAGACATAGACTCAGTCTGGTTTCGAGTAGCACAAGCCTTGCTAGAGATAAACAACTCAAAAAAAATTTTTTTTTCTGAGTAGCCATAGAAACTCAGTGCTCTGATTACTTTGGGCTGGAAATGTAAAAGCCCAGCCTTTTGTTTCTACTCTCTAAACTCACCAGTGCAGTTATAAATCACCAGTCTTTGCACTTCTCATGTCCTCACGATATTCTGTCAGCACTGCTGTTGTCACCTCCAAAGCCTTCATTCTGCACTCTGCATTTCAGGTAGCCCCAGACAACATTTAAGGAACAGTTTTGTCACGACATATATTAGGCTGGCGATGTTACATTCTTTATTCATGGTTGGATCCCTATGCCATCAGACTAGACAGCCCATTAGTCTTGCATCCACCTTTCCTCAGAGATCTGCATTCTGTACTGTTTGCTGCTGTGTAGCAGGTTCTGCTGGAGATAACAGAATCCACATTGCCAAGTTTTAGTGGAAAATGAATTAAAATAGTCTATGCGGTAGGCTGTATTCTAGGATGATGCCCAAGATCCTTCCCCACTGCCATGCTTACCCTGTCCGATCACTTTCCTTCAGCGTGGGAAGAGACTTTCAACATGACAAGATATCATGGAATTATGCTACATCATATGGATAAAGGAAACTGGCTGCCATAATCATGATCGTTAATAGTTGACTGTGCTTAATAAAAGTGAGGCTATTCTCTAAGATCAAGAATTGACAAATGGGACCTCATAAAATTGCATAGCTTCTGAAAGGCAAAGGACACTGTCAATAGGACAAAACAGCAACCAACAGATTGGGAAAAGATCTTTACCAATCCTACATCCGATAGAGGGCTAATATCCAGTATGTATAAAGAACTCAAGAAATTAGACTCCAGACAACCAAATAACCCCGTTAAAAATGGGATACAGAGCTAAACAAAGAATTCTCAACTGATGAAACCTGAATGGCCGAAAAGCACCTAAAGAAATGTTCAATATCCTTAGTCATCAGGGAAATGCAAATCAAAACAACCCTGAGATTCCACCTCATACCAGTCATAATGGCTAAGATCAAAAACTCAGGTGATAGCAGATACTGGCAAGGATGTGGAGAAAGGGGAACACTCCTCCATTGTTGGTGGAATTTCAAGCTAGTACAACAACTCTGGAAATCAGTCTGGTGGTTTCTCAGAAAATTGGACATAGCATTACCTGAGGACCCAGCTATACCACTCCCAGGCATATACCCAGAAGATGCTCCAACATATAACAAGGACACATGCTCCACTATGTTCATAGCAGCCTTATTTATAATAACCAGAAGCTGGAAAGAACCCAGATGTCCTTCAACAGAGGAATGGATACAGAAAATGTGGTACATTTATACAATGGAATATTACTCAGCTATTAAAAACAATGTATTCGAGAAATTCTTAGGTAAATGGATGGAACTAGAAAATATCATCCTGAGTGAGGTAACCTAATCACAAAAGAACACACATGGTATGCACTCACTGATAATTGGATATTAGCCCAAAAGCTCGCAATATTCATGATACAACTCACAGACCACATGAAGCTCATGAACAAGGAAGACCAAAGTGTGGGTGCTTCGGTCCTTCTTAGAAGGAATAGCAAAATACTCAAGGGAGCAAATATGGAGACAAAATGTGGGACAGAAACTGAAGAAGGGGCCGTCCAGAGACTGCTCCACCTGGGTATCCAACCCTTGTGCAGTCACCAAAGGTAGACACTGATGTGGATGCCAGGAAGTGCATGCTGACAGGAGCCTGCTATAGCTGTCTCCCTAGAGGTCTGCCAGAGCCTGAAATATACAGAGGTGGATGCTCACAGCTAACCACTGAGCTGATCATGAGGTTTCCAATGGAGGAGTGAAAGAGAAGACTGAAGGAGCTGAAAGGGTTTGTGGCCCCATGGGGAGAGCAACATGCCAACCAACCAGAGCTCCCAGGGTCTAAACCACCAGCCTGGGAGCACATAGGGAGGGGGTCCATGGCTCCAGCTGTATATGTAGGGGAGGATGACAATGTCAGGCAAAGGTGGGTGAGGAAGTCCTTGGTCCAGTGAAGGCTGGACACCCCAGTGTGGGGGAAATTGTGGGTGGGGAGGTGGGAGTGGGAGGGTGGGTGGGGGCATATCCTCATAGAAACAGGAGAAGGGGGGATGGGATACATCTGAAATGTAAATAAAATATCCAATAAAAAATTTAAAAAATGCACAATGAAAAAAAAAGTGAGGCTATTCTAGGTATGTGTGACCTAATTAGGCTGTACCTTAAAACATGCAAGAAGTAATTGTGGCTGTCCTCCTTCTGGCTTTAAAGAGACAACCAGACTTATGGCAGAGAAGGTCTTGTGTTAAGGATTCCAAAGAATTCTCTAGAAGTGGGAAGTAGAAAATAGCTTGGTAGTTAAAATACAGAGATTAGCACTGGGAAATCAGCTCAGTGGCAGAGTTCTTACTGAGCATGCACAAGATACTGAGTTCAATCCCCAGTACCACAACATCCACAAGGAGACAGCAACTTCAGCCATAAGGTCATAATGGAAGCTAATTCTGCTAAGAAGCTGGAGAGTCTTGCTAGTGGGCCATTTTCAACCAAGCCTCTTGATGAGGAAACAGCTGATGTCACCTATATTTCAATGACACCTTGATCCAGGGACTGGCAAAGATGGGCTAGACTTTTGACCCATGGAAAATTTGAGATAATAAATGCATGGTGCTTAAAGCACAAAACACATGAGCTATTTTATAAAACAGAAAATGAAGATTATGTATTGGCCACCTCCTAGAATTTCTAGAAGAGGCAAGCTTGTAAATCGTAAGACCAGAGTTGATGTCGGCAAAAGACAGGTCCAACCACGAGGTCATTTGTTATAGATGACACTCTGCTGCTGCTTGTGCTCGGTGCCAAGCATCTATGAAGCCAAGGACCCAACACCACGACTGAAGGCTGAGTCTACTACTGTATCACTCAGATGATGTTCTGGTGCTGTTTCCTTATTTGGGATAGAGGAATAACATTAGTATTTGCCTCAGAAGGTAATTATAAAGATTAAGTGAAACTAGTCTTTTAAAGTGTTTTAAATAAACAGTGCACAGCTCTTACTGTTACATGTATCTTAGCCATTACTTTTAATAGATGGCTAGCCTGGGGCCATGAAAACAGCAAGTGGTTTAATGCAGAGTAGATTTGACTCTCTCTACCCCCCCCCAAATCCATTGTCCTTATTTTCATATGTCCTCAGTTTTTAGCAGGAAGAGTAATCCAGGAATGCAGTTATAATGAAACTCTGCCTGTTTTCATTTTTTGATTTCTCCCAGGAGAAACCCATCTTGAAGGGACAGAAGACATCTTACACAACGGAGCACGAAAACCGTATGATTTGATGTTTACTGAGTAAATAAGAAGGCTGTTAACACCTTTACTAGCAAGTGTAGAACTGGGAACTCAGAAGACAATTGGGTGCTACACTAACTCATAAAGCTCATAAAGATGTTTGGAAATGCCCCAGATCAGCCTTCTGGCTTTCTCAACATCCTCACTGTGAGTTCTGCGTCTTCTGTCATATACCTTGTTTGAAATACACATCTATTTTTCTCCTCGACTAATTGAGATTCTCTGCCTGTCACTGTGAGGAAAGGGTGTGAACGTTTGGAACTGCCGCCTTCACTGTCTAGGGAAGGCGTGCGTGTCTCTGTGTGGGCATGTGCGTGTGTATGGTATGTATGGAGGTGGGGGAATAAGGCAGATGGTTTGGTGACGACGCTTTAGACCTTCACTACTGATGCGAAGAAGAAGAATTCTGACCAATAAGGAGGCAGAGTGAAGGTGTTAGTGAAGTACTGTCCAAAACCTGTGGGTAAAATGATTTACTGGTACCCAGAAGGAACGTACTTATCTGTACACGGAAATATGATCATTATAAAACTGGAATATTTTAAGCCAAGATGCTAATTAAAAAACCGAAGAAGTTAAAGGTGGAAGCTATTGAGTTTGGTGCTTTCGTGGAGAGCCATGTGGCCATTTGCTATGGTGGTATCTTTAAAGCCACTCAAGACTTGAGGAGCTCACAGGTCAGCATACAACCTAGACATGGGTCAGAGCCCTTAATTAAGAGAACTTGCCCTAGCTGATTTAAACAAAATTGGCCTTACTGGAAGGATGTTGGTACACTTACCAACTGTCCTAGTTAGGGTTTCTATTGCTGTAAGAAAACACCATGGCTGAAAGCAACCTGGGGAGGAAAAGGTTTAACTTATTCTGCTCAGGCTTCCACAGCCTGTTCATCAGAGGAAGTCAGGGAAGGAACCCAAACAGGGCAGGAAGCTGGAGGTAGGAGCTGGAGCATGAAGAGGCCAGGTAGAGTGCCACTTACTGGTTTGTTCCTCATATCTTTCTCAGCCTGCTTTTTTACAGAACCCAGAATAACCAGCCCTGGGGTGACCCTACCCACAATGGACTGGGCACCCCTTACATCAATCACCTCATGTGGATCTCAAAGAACTGCAGAGGGGGCTATCCCAAAAGCTGTTGACTGTACGTGGGGTATGTTCTAGCTGGGCTGTGTTGTCTGGCCTCAGTGGGAGAGGAAGTGCCTAGTCTCGCAGAAACTCGAAGTGCCAGGGAGGGGGAAATGCCCAGGAGGGCCCCCATCTGCTCAAAGGAGAAGAGGAGGGGGCATGAGGGAAGGATTGTGGGAGGGGATGACCGAGAGGGGGACAGCGAGTGGGATATAAAGTAAATAAGTAAAAAAAAAAAAAAGATACAAAAAAAAAGAAAAATAAAAGTAGAAAAAAAAATGCCCAACAGACTTGCCTACAGTCTGGTCTTATAGAAGTCATTTCTCAATTGGGATTCCCTTCTCTCAGATGACTGTAGCTTGTGCCAACTTGACATAAAAACTAGCCAGAAACTGACAAAAATCTGGAGATCGAGGTTTTAAATGGTGAGATATTCAGACTGCTGATTAGAATGTGGTTCGACTTTCATGATAAAATATTTCAAGGCGGGTTTAGAAGGTGGCTAGAGTGGGTGAGCACTGACTGTACATCTCTGAGGATCTGAGTTCAAGTACCGAGTACAACACTGGGCGTGGCCCACACCTGTCACCCCAAACTTGGGAGGGGCAGACAGGAGGATACTGGAGTTTTGTGGCTGTCAGTCTAGCACTAGGTCTAGTGAGAGACCTTTTTTCAAGGAAAGACTATGGAGGGTGATTGGGCCGACATCTGATATTTTCCTCTGCTCCCACCTTCCCCTGCCACAATTTCAATTGAGCTCTGGTCTCAGGTTATAGGCAAACTATCTCTCCCACAAACAGTACTTTCAAAATCTTGCGGGGGGGATGCTGAACATATTTGAAAGCACAGTAGAATGACCCAAAATGAGATATGAAATGAAGGTGCGATTCATGTTTATTTCTCTTTCCGATAAAGATGTTCTCAATCTTGTCAGTGTATGTGATAGTGTTTCCTGGGCTGTGGATTTCTTGTTGGACAGAGGTTGGGGTGCAGGTCTGCTAAGTTGAGGGAAGTGAAAAGAGTCATTCTTGAGGGAATCCCAAGTCAGTATACAAAGTTTCTTCAAATTCTCAAAAGTTTCATAATTGTGAAGGCACAAGAAAGACTCTCCAGAAGAGAGTTCTAAGGATTCTGTTAAAAAGATTAATAATACGTCACATAGGTCTCCAGTGCCATGGACACATGAATTAGAGGTCAGAGTCTGGAGAGATAAAGAGGCTTGATAAAGCTTTTTGATAATATTCAGGAAGGGCCAAATTCTGGCTCAGGGTAAGGACCATTTATAGGAGCTAACAATTATTCTGTAAGCTAAGGGAAAAGCAGAAAGGATTACTCAACAAAGCTTAAAGGCTCCACATGACGGAAATAATCTTCCTGTTTAACTGCTTGTAAGAACAAAACTCAATATCCTTCAAAGAAAGATAACAGCATCAGTCCCTACAGTTTATCATTCACAATATACCAAGGCATAATTAAATATTATTATTATGATAAAAAGAAAGGAAAAAGCCCACAATGGTCCAGATCCCAATTTTAGCAAACAAGTACCTTAAAATAATTGTAATGGAAAAGATGAGCCACAAATGAGAAAATAAGTCAGTTTAACAGAAATGATTTGAACAGACTCACACACACAGAGAGGGAGGGAGGGAGAGAGAGAGAGAGAGAGAGAGAGAGAGAGAGAGAGAGAGAGAGAGACTATTTTAAAAATAGAGCATTAAAAAACTATTTAAAGCAATATGAACAAGTTCAGAATATGAATAAATGGAGTTACAGAAAAAAAAGGAATAAAGTATCAATCAGGTAGGGGAAATACTTGAGCAAACACGGGCCAAAATTATTCAAATTTTATCAAAATTAGCAAATTGCTGGTGTAAAAATTCAAATAAACTTCCAAGAATATAAATACGAATAAAATAATATGTTGTTAATCTAACAATAGGAAAGCATATTGGGGAAAGTTTCTAAGGTATCCAAATGAAAAAATAGAACAAGGAAGCTTGCAGAGAAATAATGAATGATGAGGTTGACAACTGACTTGTTAAGAAAGTTCTAGAAGAGACTGGGCTGGCATTTAAAATTAAAGCTGGCAGGTCTCAGCTATGCAATATGCTAAATGAAACTCTTGAAGTTCAAGGGCAACAATGCCAGGTGGAAACTCAGGTCTACAGGGCAGAATGAATTGTCCTGGAGGTGGTAATACAGGAAATATAAAGTTACGATGTTAAAATCTTCAAAAGACAATTCTTTAAAGCTAATATACTAGCAACATGTATTTAGAAGAAAATGCATAGACAGGAATGAATAGATAGAAAAAACTATATATTCAAAGTAGATTGTGATAATTTTATGGTGTGTGTCATAATCAGAAAGCCACCAAAATTAGTGCTAAGGGGGGGTAGCTTAGGGGGATAGCAGAGGGGGATAGCTTACAGGATAGCTTAGGGAGGGGAATAGCAATGGGGTGACCAAATGAAGTTGTGTTTTTTTAACATTGGCTCATTCAAAAGAGAGTAGGAAAATAAAGAAAAGAGAAAGGAGAAAAGTGGATAAATAGCAAACAATAGCAAGTGGGCGAAATAAAATCCGCTACATCAGTGGATTGTTTTCTCTTGTCTTTGTGAGATAGTTTCTTAGGCAGCCCTGGTTGTCCTGAAACTGCTTGGTAGACCAGATCGACCTTGAATTCAGGGATCTTCCTATCTGTGCATCCTGAGTGCTGAGATTAAAGGCAAAAGATTGAGGGACTCAGAGGGAATTGGAACTCCACAGGAAGATTAGTAGAGTCAACTAGCCTGGACCCTTGGGGGCTTCCAGAGACTGAACCACCAACCAAAGAGCATAAATGGGCTGGATATAGCTCTGGCCCCCCTCCCCCTCCCCCAGCCTCCATCCCGAACCCCCAACACCCACCTCCGCCTCCAAGGATATGTAGCAGATAGGCAGCTTGATCTTCATATGGCTATTCCAACAACGGGAGGCAGGAGGCGCTGTCCCCGACTCTGTTTCCTGGCTGTGGATCCTGCTCCCCTAACTGGGCTGCCTTGTCTGGCCTCGGTGGGAGAGGATGTGCTTAGTCCTGTAGTGACGTGATGTACTAGAGTGGGTTGGTACCCAGAGAGGGCTTCCTGCTTCTCAGAGGAGAAGTGAGGGGGATGTAAGGAGAGGGACCATGTGAGGGGAGGGCTGGGAGGAGAGAGGAGCTTCGATCAGGATGTAAAGTGAATAAATAAATTAGTGGAAAAAAAAGTAAAAAAACACCACATGTGGGGGGATCATCAGTGTATTTTAAAACTGTCTTTGGAATAAACACTCCAGTGAAAAGACAGTAGTGTCCAGGGGTAAAGTTGAAGACAACCCAACTATATGCTATCTGCCATAAATCCACTTTAAGTCTGAAAACATTCATGGGTTAAAGGTAAAAGACTCAAAACTAAAGAAATTATAAAGACTTAGTATTGGATGACTGATATAGATATTAGTATCAGAAAAGTTAAGGACTACTTCAGAGACAAAAGGGTCATTTTTATAATAATAAATAAGGCCAATTCATCAGGAATATAAAATACAATAACTCCAAGGGCAGGTGCACCTAATAAAAAACACTGATGGAATTCAAGGAAGGAACAGAGAAGAGTATAGCTTTTAAATGCAGACAGTAACATCAGCTCCCAGAAATTCATAGAACCAGTGAGGAAAAACGTCAGGATGAGAAAATCTGTCCTGCGTCCTAGAATGTAGACTTGGCTCCCACACTCATCTTGATGAACTTAAAAAGACTGGAATTTCAGAGATTGTTCTCAGAGCACAGGGAAATTAAATTAGAAGCTAATAACAGCAAGATACTTGGAAAATCCCCAAATGCTTAGAATCGAAGCCATGTACCTCTAAATTACTCATAGGTCATGGAAGACATCATAAGGGAAATTAAAAAGTATTTTGATCTAAACTGAAGTGACAACATAGCATGTAAAAATTTGTGGGCTGAAGGTGAAGCCTTATGATTTGAAATGCTCAGTCCAAAAAAAAAAAAAACCAATAAGGAACCCCCTTCCCCAAGATCAACTTACCCAAAAGTTAGTGATGCAGAGGAAATAGTACCAGCCATAGAAATCAATAGAATCGGGAATACGGAATGGAGAAAGTATCAGTGAACCTGTGGGAGACAGAGAGATGAGTTAATATAAAAAAAAATGAGTATCAGAGCATTTATATCAACATCCAACAGTCTCCAAACCTGTAGAACTGAAATCCCAGGAGAAAGTAGAAGAAAAGTGTGTCAAATAAGATGAAAATTCTCATTGTGTGAGAATAGAAATATGCACATTCTAGAAGATTTGTAAACAGACCTTAGGATAAACACACACACACACAATGTAGGCTCATCATAGTTGAAAACTTGGAAAACCAAAGATAAAGAGAACATCTTGACAACAGCCATAGGAAAATGCTAAATTCCAACCGTGGTGACAGCAATTCAAATTCCCAGTCACTCCTCCTCAGTTACCATGGAGGCCAGAAGACAGTGGGAAAACATCTGTGATATGCCGACTGAGAGACTTAATCCAGAACTTGACACCCAGTGAGCACAGCCTTCAACCATGAAGGCAAAAGGAATTTTGAATATGAGAGCACAGGATTTATTACCAGTAAACTGGCACTTTATGGAAGCTCCAGGCACTTCTTTAGGCTGAAGGGAATCGTCTGCTGGAAATTTTTGGATAAAAAGCCCCACAGATGGTAAGTATCTGTGAAGATACAGAAACTATCCACAAACCAAGTTCAGGTAGCTTCATCAATCATCTCTAACAAGTAGTTAAGAAACAAACGTGCCAAATTTTTCTTTAAAAATTTTATTAACATAATTATACATAATAAAAAGCTTAATTAGGATATGGATATATAATGAATTTTGATCATGAATACCTTACTGGTAGCTACTCTACTCTGTTAACCATTTACTGCACATAAGTGCTCAGGAAGGAGTGTGTCCATGACAGGATGTGGCTGGACCGGATCTTGTGCAAGTGATTACAGCTGCAGTGGGTTTGAGTGCATCAACCACATTACACCCAGAACTCAGCATCCATATCTTCCTTCCTCTGCTTTTACATTCGTTCTTTCCATCTGCCATCATGGTTCCTGAGCCTTGGAGCGGATGACAATGATTCCTCTTATGGCTGAACATTCGACAGTCATTTATTCTCATTATGTCAACCAATTATGAGTCTCTGCCATTACTACTGCGCACCTCAAAAGAACCCTCTTCTGACCAAAATGACAACAGAACTGATCCATAGGCATAAACGGAATGATTTGGAAGGCAATTTGACAGGCATGTCATTTCCATTTAGCAAAACAAGTAGCTTGATTATAGAGCCTATGCTCTCCCCAGCCATGATAGAGTTCTAAAGTTCATCCAGTGCCAGGCAGAAATTCCCTTTTGTGGAGCACTCCTCAGATTGAATCAGAAAGCAGCTGTTTACTTCCTAACAGATTTACCATTATTGCGGCAGTCAGTGGTTGGTTCTGGGGCACACAAAGATCTACAGCTCATCAAGACTATTAATGACAGTTTTCTAAAAACGTGACAAATCAAAACTCTTTTTTTCAGACAGGAAAGGAAGAAGGAACTCTTTCTAATTTATTCAAAAACAACATGAACAAAAACATGAAAAGAAACCATCCATCTCCCTCAAGAATAGAATAAAATAATTAAAAATATCAAATCCGAATCAACATGGTAGGAAATAAAATCTCTCGATATATAAAAATAATAATATATCAAAGCCAAATGAGGATTACTTCAAGCATTTAGGATTACCTTGAAAACTCTTCAATAACATTCATGACATGAATAGAAAAATGGAGGGAAAAAAAACACCCCTACGAACAACTCGGTAGCTGCAGAAAAAGGGCTGTCAATTTGAGCAGTAGACGTCACTCAGAGGAGTCAAAAACCACGGATGTTCATTCATCTCCTGTCCAGGTTCTTTCTGTCATCCCACAGTCCCAGAAGCTACTGATGAAAAGTAACTCAGGAGGGGTTCTGTGAACTAGAAACTACACCTATAACCTGAAAACTTTGGGGTCCTGATGCAAGCCAGTTAGAAGAGAAAGTAATTACTGAGTAGGGCTTGACTGATTCTGATTATCACAAGGAGCCAGGTTTTATCACCATAGTGGGGACAAAGAATAGTATGTTAGGAATCAAAAGAATACCCTCGAGCTGCATTTTGGTGTTCATACTACAGTAGACAATGCCAATAGTTCAAAAATTCCAGATAACCAAGGGCTTAGACTTCTGCAGATGAAGGTCTAGGTCATCCTATATGAGAAAGAGCACACACCAGGTTCAAAAATTCCAGATAACCAAGGGCTTAGACTTCTGCAGATGAAGGTCTAGGTCATCCTATATGAGAAAGAGCACACACCAGTCATAATGGATGCTGTGTGAAGGTGATGACACACGATGCCCTGGCTAGGAACAGTAGTATTGACCAAGGGAGCTTCATTTACTAACCTTTCCAAAATCTTTGCAGGAGAATGAAACTTAGCACCCATGAATAGTTAGCTCTTTGTCTCCATCCTAGGGAAAGAGTTGCAGGCGTTTTGTTCTGATACGAGATATGTCTTAGGGTTTTACTGCTGTGAACAGACATGATATCCAATGCAATTCTTATAAGGACAACATTTAATTGAGGCTAGCTTACAGGTTCAGAAGTTCAGTCCATTATCACCTAGGTGGGAGCATGGCAGCATCCAGGCAGGCATGGTGCAGGAGGTGAGAGTTCTACATCTTCATCTGAAAGTGGCTAGTGGAGGACTGACTTCCAGGCAGCTTAAAGCCTATGCCCCACAGTGACACACTTCCTCCAACAAGGCCAACCTTCTAAAAGAGACACTCCCTGGGCCAAGCATATACAAACCATCACAGGATACATATTTTATTATAGATGACCATTCATAGATGTGACTTATGCTGGACCCAGATTGTGTGCCACCCCAGTCTCTGTGTCCATATCTTCCTCTCCCTGGGCCTCACCACGTGTCCTGTTCTCCAGTTGAGCAGCCGTAGCAAGAACTCAAACTGTTGTTCCCACAGCAAGAAATCCAGATTGCTGTTGCTGCTGTCGGCACCACTACAGATGGAAGATTATAGCAGGTAGTATGGATAACCCTGGGAAACTGGGTACCATGCCAACCTATGCCTTGGACACCTAGATTCTATAGTGTTTTTAGAGGTTGTGTATGGTGGGGCCAGATGACACATCTCAGAAGAGTAAACAGTACATGCTCTACAAGGTTGACTTTGACAGTGGGACATGGAGGTCAGGAAAGAGCCAGCATGAAATTCTTCCCGTTTCTCTCAATACTTGAACTACTAAGAAAGGCAGATAGGCTAGAAAATCTAAACATGATCTGTAAGGCTGAACCATTGGTCCTGTTTGTTGTGAAGCATCCCTTCTGGTAAGCACCTCCTTTTTTGGTTCTCCTTCCTTCTTTGCCTCAGTCTCCCTTCCCCTGATATTGTCCTCTTCAGAGAAATGTTAGCAGATGGCTTCTCCCCCAGACAAACTGTCTTCTTCAGGGAGATTTGGCAAAGGCGTGCTGCTGATACGGAGGATGTCTGTGTGGTTGTGATGAGGCTGGTGAGTGTGGTGGTGGTGGTGGTGACTTATGGTACCGTGAATGATGACGGCACAGGTGGTGTTGGTAATGCCATAGAAATGAACAGTCATGAGAAGCAATGTGGCATTTTAATCAGCAATGGGCCACATATGAGGGGGTTACAGAACATGACTATGTATCGGAAATAGCTTGGAGCTGAAGGTTTCCTATCATTTATTGGTGTTGTAGTCATGTTAATGCCATGGGGCTAGACCTGTGGTGCTGGCGAATGGCTTACTATGTTTCCCATCTTATAAGAACACAACATGGACCCATGCCAAATGTATCAAAATTGATAATGATGCACAGCTCCTATTGGCTCGTATGCTTATTGTGCTATGTTTTACCATCAAGATGTCCTCCATCTACTTAAAAATAGTTTACTCTAAAACAATTAACACCACCAGCAGCCTCATTCATTCTGTATTTACTGTGAATCTTGTTCACATAAAAAGGCCGGCTAGAAAAGATTTCTCTTAAGTACACTGCTTTGTTCTAATGACAACGAAACTGCCAAGTGACACACTTCTCAGAACCCCTTCCTGTCATTAAGTGATGGTTGACTGTGTGATAGGAGGAAGGACTGAGGAGCCAGGTTCCAGGGCATCATGCCCCACTCACTTTCTGTGTCCTTCTCCTTGGTTTTCTTCCTTAAGGGAGGATGTTGCATTCCGTCCCTTAGAACTTTGGCATGGCCGTAGGACTAGTTTCAGGCAGCATGTGCTAATCACATGCACTTTCTCTTTACCACAGTGTTTGGTGTCTTTGGTTTAGGTGCTCCTCTGGCCTAGTCCTTGAAGCAAAGCCTTTGGTAACCCATGTCAGATATAAAACATGGATGAGTTGGTTTTTTTTTTTCCTCTGTCATTAGAAGTCAGTGAGATTCTCAGAGAGCATAATCTAGTGTATCCTGACTTCTGTGAGGAAAAGTCATTCCTGAGAGTCGTGCCTTTGGAACACCAGTGACAAACAGGGAAGACTATTGCACTACAAAGTTAGATTCTGTACTTCAGAGACTGGGGGAGGATTGTGAGTTGAAGGACAGCCAGGACTACTTAATGAAATCCTTTGTGGGAGAAAGATGAGAGTGGGAGGGAGGGAGGGAGGGGAGGAAGGGAAGAAAGAGGAGACAGAGCAAAATATAGATACATAGATGATAGATAAATACATAGATGGTAGACAGATAGATGATAGGTAGATGATAGATCATTGGATTTTCCCTTGAAAGAAACTTCTGAAGCTCTTTGCCCAATTAGCAAATTCTCAGAGTTCTTATGGAGTGTGCTCCAACTGCCATGAAACTCAGGGAAGGAAGACGGGACTCTCAGTCTGAGAGTGTCTGGTAGCCTTCCCATGTGTTTGAAGCCTCCTTCATTCGTGTGATCAGTTTTGTCAGTGAGATCCTGTCCTCCCTGCTTCCCTCACCTCTTCCACTAGCCCATGGGAGTCTCACCAAGCTAAAGAGGCTTGAGTTAATTTCTCTTAATGGATGGAAAACAGGGTTTTATCTTATTTCTGTCTGCTGGACAGAGAACATAGAGCTCTGTCCCGTGAGTGGGGACTTTCTCAGGATACTTAGTATAGCGAGAGGAAATTGGGGTGTATTTGGGGGAGAGATTGGGGGGAGGGTGTAAAGGAGGGTGGAGGGATAGAAGCTGGCTCTTTAGAACAGTCATGGGATGGGGACTTAGGAGTGATCTAATTGAGTTTGCGGCCTCTTCCTTGTCACCACCTCACCCAGAATGTGTCGTTCTGATTAAAACCAGGAAGTGTGAGAGACAGCACTCTCAGTGGAGGACCTCCATGCTCCCTTGCTAGCAGAAATAAGCACAGTTAAGCCTGCTTTCAGAAATTGGGGCTGCCTCGAGGCATGCACTCAAACTCCTTGACCTATATTTTTTCATAAATGAGCGTGTGTGTGTGTGTGTGTGTGTGTGTGCTTAGAAACTGGAAGGTTAAGGATATGCCTTCAAACAACATTCATTCACTAGGAACCTGCTACGTTCTGCCCTACTAGGAACGGGAAAAGCTCAGAAAGAGGCTACTGAATTTATTCCATCATAGTGAGAAATACAGAGTTGGAACCCAGGGCCTGGCGTGTGCTAAGCATGATTTCTATAACTCACGATATCTCTCAACATCCTACAGAATGCTTCTATATCAGATATGTATCTGTATATGGGTGCAGGATATACATATGTGCAGGTGGACACACACACAGTAGGAGCCCAGAAAACTGAGCAAATGAATTCGTTCACGGTGAAAAGATTCTCATATTGCTAAGTTTATAACCCATTAAACCCCCTGATGATTTTTACTGCCGATGAATTAGATGTCAATTTTTAGAATATTAATTTTATGTTTCCCTGCCCTTGGAAGCAGCCTAAGGATAGCTTCCTTTACATGATAGGGTCTTCATTGCGAATCTCAGGGCCACACAGTACTTGGAGAGAGTTCTTCCTTAGGATGGATCTAGAGAATATAGTAACTGCAACCCACAGAGACGGCTTCGGCCCGTTTTGCTTTTTGAGCTCTTAAGTCTGCTTTTTATAGTTTGCTGTCTCTTTCTGTGCTCTCAGGCTGTCAACTGTCACTTCCTGCAGCTGTCAGCCTGGCTTTCTCTTTCTTGAGGCTCATCACTATCAGGATCTGCCCCACCACCCCTAGCGTACACACACACACACACACACACACACACACACTCACACACACTCACATAGAGGGAGATTCCATTCTGTTTCAGGATCACTCATCCAATCTGTAAAGCAGTTACCCCCTAACCTGAGAGCAGCCCCTGGTCTGGTGACATCAGCTTCACCTGGGAACTCCTTAGAGATGCCTGTCCCCTGGGTCCTGTTCCAGATTTGCCTAATCAGAATCTCTGGGGTGGGGTGGGTAGGGTAGGGCCAGCAATCTGTATTTACCAAGCTATCTGGTGATTTAGATGTCCCTCAGTTGGAGAAGTAGCCCATAAGGAAGGGGAAATAAGGTCCAAGGGAAGGCTTATGGTGCCTCGCATGGTTTAGAGAATCAGTCTATGTTCTCTGTTCAATCTAGAGGCTTCTGTGTCTGTCTGGATTCTGGGCTGTGTTCAGCACCATTGGACAGTTTCAGGTTAGCTGAACTGTAGGAAGGTGTGATGTTGTGCATGTGTGTCAGCCTAGTACATACAGAGAATGAGCAAAGGATAGAGAGACAGAAAACCCAGGCTCTGCAGAGAGGTGTGTCTTAGCTCCTAGAGTCTTCTGTGTGTGACTTAGCCTCAAAATCCTGGTCGGAATCCACCAGCTCAGAGTCCTACTGGTCTTCAGGTAGAAGAAGGAGGAGCTCCTGATTCCCCCCTGCGAATAGTGTGCCTAAGCCTCAGACCAAGTGTCAGGAACATTCTGAGAGTTACCAGCTGGTGGGGACTCTGCCAGAGACTCTCCACGCGGAATTCTTGAGGCAGACAGCTGGGATATGTGTGGGAGCCTCAGAGATGCATGGATTTGGGTTTGTAAACACAGGCCTGTTAAATTTAGGGTGGGCCTCGGGCCTAGGAGAGCTCCGTGGCATCATTTGGCAACTGTTGCCCATATTGAGTGGTTTAAAAACCCTGCTCATTCCTTATATAGTAGGAGGCCTGTTTTAGCACAGCTTGTCGTCAGAGGGGAGGGTCTTGGCACACGTGTTGAACACCCACTGTGTGCCAGGTGCTCTGCATAAACCATGCTGTTTTGACTGCATACTTAGGGGCTTCGGCTTATCAGCTCTGCTTACTGAGAGCAAAGGTCTAGACCTAAGAAACCTCAGTCAATGGTGTGTTGGATCTGCCCCAAGGATGGGACTATCTCCTGTGTAGTGGAGAAGGGCATCTGGCATCTGGCGTGCAGTGGTGAGGATCCTCTGTCCATAGCGAGAACCCGATACCATCCCTAGAAGCCAGGCTGAGGAACTGGCCGAACTGCCTAGTTCCCTTGTGTTACTGCTTTTCAGAAAAAGACATTTGAAATATGATCCCACAGGATGATCTTCAAATTCAAGGCTCTGTTGGACAAATCACATTGGGAATTGTCATAAAACTTTATTTTTCTCCTGGAGATAGCGAGTTAGCTGTAGCAAGTGGGGTTAACCAGCCAAGCAGACAGAGATGATAACTATAAAGAGATACTCAGAACTGGCTTTGTGGTGGGGGGGGCTGGCAGGGAAAGGCTGAATGTAGGGTTAACTGGGGTCCCGAAGATTGCTCTGCCACAGGGCTCCCGACTCAGGGAGGTGGGCCGCAGGAAGTTTTGACTGCACTTACCCCACACAGGTGCTGGGATGCCTCAGGACACTGCTCTGGGGGTGGGGAGCACAGTCTGAGGTCCTGGAGACCTCTGGAGCTGGGGGACAGCCCGAGCAGGCTTGGGGGTCCCTGGGCCTGCAGGGAGGCAGGGCCCATCTGGTTCTCAGGCTCGTGGGCACCCACGCACCACTGGGAGCCATGGAAGAGTTGAGAACGTAGTGGGGGCCTCCGGCCTGGATCTAGCCCTGGACTGAAGGGGGAAGCGCTCTAGCTGGGTCCTGCCGGGATGAGAGTCCTTGGCTTAGTCGCAGGCTGGTTTGGCTTGGTGGAGGCTGTGGCTGGGAGTGCTGAGAGGCCTTCTGTGGGAGATTAGATGGCCAGCTTCTTAGGCTCTGAAGGCCTGTTCCATTGCTCCTCAAGGCCGATCCCGACGAAAAGAGGCAGGCCATGGTTTTAAGGCTTTTATTGTCATGTTGGAAAGTGGATGAGTAAAACCGTATCCCTGTTTCTCAGGGTGGGCCTGAGGTTAAATATCTTTTGCAGGGAGGAGTGTCTGGGAAGGAAAGCATTAATTGGCTAAGCGTTTCACGCCTTTGGGTACCTCATTAAAATGGTGATCTGTCTTGAGGCTATGTGACCACAGGTCACGCCTTCTATCTGTGGAGGGGCTTGAGGCATTGCCCTTATGTGACTGATGGCCACAAATCTATGGAAGGCTGCGGCCTTGTGTCAGGAGCCTGGTGTCTGTGAGCATAGCAAAATGCTTTCTGTCCCTCAGGATCAATGGGATTTCCAGCCTGTGCTCCGCCAGGAACCAGGCTGCCTTTCACGGTCCTATAGCTGAAGTCCCAAGGGCAGGCTGCACCTCTTGGCCTGCATCGAGGGTGCTGTCTGAGTGGGACCCTCCCACTGACCTTTGTGGGAAGACCTTAACTCTACTGGACAGCCTCCTCTGCCCTGATGATCTGTGCTGCCACAGGCCTGAATCAAGTGGACTGAGCCACTGTGGAATGAAACCTTGGAATGCATGCATGCATTGAAACAATCTTGTAAATTGAGTGCTTCATTGCTTTTCACACAGTGAGACAAAGATAACTAATGTAATACCAGATGTAGCACAGAAGTCTTATACAAAAAGACATCTTGATTTTGGTGAATCTCTTCCCTCCTAAAGTTGCCCTACCTGTCCTCACAACAGAATAGCCATGTGTACCAGAGTTCCACACAATACTCAGGAGATTGCTGGCCTGAGCTTCCTGGCCCTACTTCTCTCTACCTGAGACCCTGGAAGAGTTCAGACATTTGTCAATTCAGTCTTTGGTGATTTAGGGACACAGTTTGCCAACCTCAATCCCATTGGTATCTTAGCTAGCTAATTCTGTGTCATAGGGCCCACCTTTTGTACTGTGGGATATTTAGCAGGATGCTTGGGCTTGGCCCGATGGATGACAACAGTACTCCTCCTCCCCACTATGACAAACTATGATGTCGAATGTTTTCTGACAAGCGAAATGTCCTCCACTGAAAAGCAGAAGTGCAGATGAAGACATGGTGGAATAGCAGAGAGGTCTAGGAAGCCTGGCAGCCTGAGTTTGAACTGCACCTCTTCTTAAAGAAAAGCTCTTAATTGTGTCCTGTCATGTTCCATCCTATCATGCACAGCTTGGAGTAGTCCAGCCTGGGTTGACTAGCTCTGTGTGGGAAATGACTTTACTTTCATGAAGCTCCACTTTTCACCTCTGCAAAAAATGATGATCCGGATAGGAGTTATCAAGTTATTGAGGCACTCACTCATTGGAGCAGAGAATTTAGGCTGCCTGGTTCTCAACAAGTGCTCTGCACGTGTTAGTCCTCTAGCCTCCGACAAGGAGGCTGAGTCTAATGTTTGGATCCTCCTGGACATCCTGGGAGAATGGAATTTCAGGACCATCATCTGGTCCATATTCTAAGTGAGAATACAAGTTCATCTTAGAGTTTGAGGCTCCAGGGCTCCAGACTGGTAACAGTCCCCCACTCTGAGTGGTGCAGGTGCCCATGACCCCAAGTTTACAGAGGAATTTCAAGAATGCCCAGAGCTCAGCAGCCTCAGACTCCCCTCCAGGCCTCTCCACAGGTTGCTCCATGGCTCCTTCCCCACAGGCCACAGATTTATGAATGGCGCACACTGTGTTCCTGCCAGGAGGTTTATTAATGGGCTTTCACACAGCACTTTAGGTTGGTGAGCTCTCCTTGCTCCTTTGGTTCCTGGCCGGATGTGGGGAGATGCATCGCATCAGCAAAATCTTCCTCTTGACTTGCCAGAGGGGGTGATTAAGACACCATCTATTGGGAATGGACTCTCAGCCCACTCTCCTCCTCCTTTGGCCATCTCTTGGCCACTAACAAATTTCATGGAGGCAGCATCTAGCCCATAGCCATCCTCTGTAGGTAAGACAGAGGTAATACCTTATTGCCAGACATGGGGAAGCTGAGAGTACCAATTTCAGGTCAGAAGCTTTGGTTCTGGGCATCCACCTATTAGGCAGATGATCTGGGCCGTCTGGAGCCTCTCAGAGTTTAAGTTTCTTTATCTGGAGTCACATTCAGCCCCTAGCATGGGTGTGAATATTCCCTGAATATTTTAGTTGTGCAAAACCTTGGCCAGGATTAGTGTATCATCTTTATGGAGGGAGCATGCACTGCAAGGGTGGGATTTGAGCTACCCAGTCACCTCAGAGTGTAGCAGCTTTGAAGGGGAATCTGAACCATTCTTCAAAGGATGTCATCTTCCAGTCAGGGGAAAGAATATCCATGTAGTCTCTCATACCCCAGGAGTCACCTGTGCCTGATACCTGCAAATAACAGATTCCCTCTGAAGAATGAAGGACAAGCCCTGAGAGATGAAGAACCTCTGTCTTCAGGTGTTGTGCAGAAGTTCTCTCCAACTTTCCATTTTGGAGGGAAACTTCTTAAGACATGATATTTAGATGAAACAACAGGATGTTCTGAGGGAAGACAAAATGTTCAAGGAAACTCCTTAAGTCAAGAAGTAAAGAACTCAAAATAGTTTCAGGAAGTTCCTGAAATTGACCAGATTAACCAGGCTCCTCTATTCCCAAGAGTGTATAAATAGTAAATTCTGCAGTCGCTCTCAGACAGGCTCAGCAGCCTGGAAGAAGCAGACCAGCTGAACTGGTGGAAAGGACCTCCCAGAAGGATGCTCTCTGACTTTCAGGCTGAGCAATATGCCCGAAGTTTACAGCTTTGTTACCTGTGCTGGAGTGGGGTTTTGTGGTGGTGATAGCACAGCTATTTTTGAGCCTTTCTGCTACTGTAGGTAACCCCTCACCCATATTCCTGTAAGGAAGCAACCCTAATAAAACTCATTAGTTCATCATTTTGGACTTTGGTGGTATCTATACCTCGATCTCTCCTTATTTCTCTGTCTGAAGTGAATATATATTTGTTTACATTTTCTCACAATACCAGGATCACAGTGCTCTACTTCCAGCAATCCTGACAGAGTGTGAGGGAGACTGTACATAGAGATGTGAATACACACCTTCTGTGTTTTTAACTTTGGAAGTTGGATTGGAAGAGCCATGAAGTCCTCTTAAGCTTTGGTACCCTGTACTTTCAGGGAGGGTCAGCATTTCTTCTCTGTTCCCAGGTAGCTAAAGTTTTCATGGTGAATGTGTCCATTCAAAGGGTCAGAACTGAGGTTAGAACAGTTCAGTGCTGACATTCAGTCCTGTGGTCCTATGATGTGATTGGTAGCTTTGAACTAAGATGGGACCCAGGTCTTCCCTTGCCAATTTCCCTTCTATCAGTTCATACAAAGTTGGCTTGTTGGGAATTCTTTTTCTATGCATTTCAGATCTCTTACCTTTCTATAATTTCTTTATCCAGTAAATATTGATTAATCACATACTCCAGGTACCTGAAAACCAGTCACCAAGCCTCAAGCAGCTACAGACACACAAACCAATAAAATCTTTGTGCCACAACAGGCGCCTAATAGACAAACATGTGTTCAGGGCCCCGGGTGGTATCCTGGAGGATGCAGCTAGAGGACCAGATAGGGCCAACTCCAGGTTTCTCTGCCAAGGAAATGGATTTAACTCTGAATCCAGTGCCTCTGTGCCCTGCATCTAACTGTTCCTCATCTGGCAGAACCCTACAATCTCACTATTCAGTTTAAGGTTCTGATTTGGGGTGTAAAACCCTCTCTGTTATCAAGGTAGTCTATGCTAGCCCACCAGGCTACCCCTAACAAGCAGTTGCTACACTGTTGGGAAACTCCCTCCTCTCTAGTGAAGGGTGTTCTCACCTCCTTTCTCCTTGGGCTAACACAATCTTGCTTTTGAGGAGCCCCTTGGGAGAAGAGAGCAAAAGAACTTGGCAGTTTAAAAGCCCTGTAATTGCATTGTTGGTTTCTAGCAGAACCCTGGGCTTCCCAAGTTAAAGAAAGTTTACGAGGCCTCAAAAACAGATCAAGTGCCAGCAAGCTCTGGAGATGCTGTCCAGAGCAGGGGAGGATGGAGAAGGAGGAATAAAGATGCTTTATGTAGCATCTTTAGGAGTCTCTAATCACTCTTCTCTAATGCCAGGAGAGGAGGCCTACTCTGGCACAAGGAGAAGAGGTTTTAGGGATAGGACATTTAAAATAAATAGTGAAGTAAGTTCTTTGGTGATTATGGGTCTTCTTAGCTCAGTCAAAACTGTTTTCTGTGTGTTTGCTGCATGGGCCCTGTTCAAGGGGACAGGGTTACATCTCTGAGCCGATCAGGCCAAGTCCTTGTCATAGCTAAGGTTTTGCCAGTTGTTGAGTGATACAAATGAAGCACACAGACGAATGTATATATGGTGTATGTCAGAAAGTAAGACATTGGAAAAAAAGAATAAAGCAAAGTTGAAACAGAAAACCAGGGAATATGATGGTCAGGGTATCCCAGGGAGACTTTGTAGGATGGAAACGTGTTCAGTAAGCTACAGAGAGGAACGGATGAAGTAAATAGTTGAATGAAGGAGGGGAGGAAGGGGTAGAGTCCTAGGCTGGGAATGTGCTTTGCCTGTTCAAGAAACAGCTTCAAGCTTTATGAGACCAGGGTTGGATGTTGAGTATGAGAGAAAGTGGGCAAAGGAAATGGGTTGGGGATCCTGGATCTGATCTTGAGGAGCTTTGTGAAACAGGGTAACACTGAAGCCACTCCCTCTCTCTTCTTGCAGAACTGTAAAAGGGAAATTAGAGGCTGAAAGCAAGGTATGTTGGATTGGGAGAACTACTGGGGAGAGCATGAAGAAGGCAGAGCAAAAGAAGAGGAGGCATTCTGTGGTTATTTCAGAGAGAGACAGAAATTTCTAGAAAAGAAACATGCTAGGGTTTCTGGGTAGCATTGAAGATCCTTTGAAGTTTGAAATATTGAACTGAAAGGAACACAACAAATACAGGGCATGCTTTTCTCTTAAGTGGCTAAGATGGGCTGGCCATGGTGGTAGGCAGTATGTGGAGAGACATGGAAACATTACTGTCCTCAGGTAGGCAGCTTGTCCTTTATAAGGGAACCAAGCCAAGCTTACAAGTAACAACAGACAAGACCAGTAGGAGGCCCTTCAGGGAAGAAGTGAGAGCATTTGTGAGCAGTGTGAGGGGCAGAAGGACATGGAACCTTAGCTATCCCATCATGGGCCGTAGAGTTGAAGACAAGTCACCTAAACTTCTTGAAATGCAAGTTTTTTACTTTTTGAAACAAGGATAATCCTTCAAACTCAATGAGATATTGGCAATGATCAAATAGGGAGCCAGCAGTGAGTCCTGAATGGAGAGGGAATGTGACAAATGACAGCCACTGCAGCTGTGGTTTAGGACAAGTGTTGGCAATTATGGCCAACGGGCCAAAATCTGTTCCACTGTGTATTTTTCGTGGCTTATGAGTTGAGGTGTTTTTTTTTCAACTTTCAATGCTTTGACGAAAATCCAAAAGAGGAATAATATTTCACGATACATCAAAACTGCATGAAATCCAAATTTTAATGCCCATAAAGTAAAGTTTTATTGGAACTTAG
Organism: Grammomys surdaster; assembly: GCF_004785775.1. Lineage (NCBI taxonomy): Eukaryota > Metazoa > Chordata > Mammalia > Rodentia > Muridae > Grammomys > Grammomys surdaster. Next base: position 27,151 of record NW_021627824.1, read on the forward strand.
CCATGCTCTTTTACTGACATGCTGTCTCTGGCTGCTTTTGTTCCACTACTGTAGAGTTTACTATTTAGTTGTTACATAGACTGTGTGTCCCAGAAAGCTTAGAATCTTTACTGTATGCTCTTTTATTGAAAAAGTTTGCCAACCTTTAATTTAGAGGAAGGAAGGAGCAAGCCAAAGGAACATTGAGAACAATTTGCTTAGACCCCAGTCTCGGTGCTGCTTGAGACCTTTTGGCTGACCTCAAGTGAGGTCTTGAGGTAGGAAGAAGGTAAGTCTTAGGACTGAGGGAAATACTGGAGGCAAAGTTAACCCCAGGATCATGGACAGAGCTTCTGTGAAAGAGTAGTTTCTTCTGGGAACAAAGTACTTATTCTCTAGAAGAGCAAGAGAGGTAAAGGGAGGCTGTACTCTCTAAGCAGTCCTTCCCAGAGGAGAGCTGTGCATTGAGATGCCTGAGCTTGGGTCTTTGACCTACAGTACCTTTAAAGAAAGACCTTAAGAGATAGACAAAAACCAGGGCCGGAGAATCTTTAGAGAAAAACAGAAAGTTGTGAGTTTTTCAATTGGAATCTCCATTTCCAGGGGTGGTGGGTCCTTTCTCTGGAGCTGTCTCCCTTTTCTCTCCTTTAGCAGCTCTGGCTGATGAGCCGATCCCTGACTTTCCTTAACCCTCCAGATGTATCCATGCTCTCTACTCTGCAGAAGACCCTGACTCTAGCCCTGAGGACGCTAAGCTACCTGACCTGAACTCCAACAGCCTTGGTCTTTGTTCATTTTCCATGGTTTCTTCACACTGCCCTCAAGGAAGAAAGGTCCCTTTCTCGGCTCAGACCAAGCCTTTCGCTGTGCTTTGATCTCTTCCCTTCTCAGCGCCTCCAGGCTCTTGCTATGCTGTTATGTGTCTTTCTTGTGTTCTCAGCCTTGTGTCCACTGGCATTTTCCCAGTTCCTCTTGTTGCAAAGGCGACTAATATTTAATGAGTTCCTATTATGTGCCAGCGGTCTGCTAGGTGATCGTATATGCTGTTTCATTTGATTTTGACAACTGCCCCGAGGTAGGGTATTAGTCAGTCCTTTTAGTCACCACTGAAAGAGATCCAACTCACACCAGTTGAAACTGAAGAGGAAACTTATTGGCTTTCATTACTGGGCAGTTCACCCATGAACTTCAGATATGGCTAGATCCAGGCCCTTAACTGATGATGTCTTCAAGATCCTCTCAGGTTTTTTACTTCTCTTTTATTCTGAATTGGCTTCTTTCTCAAATAGGTATGTGGTGGCAGAGATGGCTATCGACAGCCTTAGACTTGATTTTTAACTTTTGTACTAATTCCTAAAGAAAGACATTCAACCACTTTCTGATTGAATTCAAGTCCTGCTCCACAATATGATACCCACACCTGGCACACCATTATTGGGCCAGGAACCTTAAATAGGTCATAGCCTCTAAGGGAGAACATAATTCTCTTATTCTGTATTCTGTTAAATGGACATAGATTTAAACTGACTCCTAATAACTTATTGATATACCCATAGATTAATGCATCTCTCAATCCTCATCAGAAAAGTTCATCCCTTAAATGGGTCATTTACATCATTCTTTTTCCTCTGAGTCTTAGGGAATCATTGTGGAAGAAGGGGCAAAAAGAATGTAAAGACCAGAGGTGGTGGATGGCTACGGGATACAGTGTCTTCTGGTTCTAACGGCATCAACACATAAGAACTCACAGCACGCACAAGACCCATGCACAACAGATCCAGCTCAAATCCCAAGATGGAGAGCAGAGATGTGCACCAAGCTCTACGGCTCATGGAGGAGCTACTAGCAATTAATAGCTGCTAGGAGAGAAAAAAAAATCAGTTTCCTATGAGTGTAGACCCTGGTAAGTTGACCACCCAGTGGTCAACCACTACCCTGTGACCATACAGTGGAAAGTCACATATCCAAGAATATGTAAACTTAATGAATTCAAAACAATAAATGGATACCTAAGTAAAAGAGGATACAAAGATAGGTGGATAGAAAAGGAGAGGTGTGGATCTCCTCCACGAAGTTGCTTCTTGTTCTGCATTTGATGACAGCATCAAGGAAAGTAACTAATAAGCCCTATTTCAATCGTTTGCCCTAGGAATGAGCATGGTCTGGACTTCCTAAAAGAAAATTATGATGTCGATACTAGAAGACAAGAGCCTTGTACCTGGGTCGGCAAATATGACAGATAGTAGGTGTTACTATCCTTATATTACAAATGAAGAGATTGTACCCAAAAGAGGTCTGGTGTGCACCAGATTACATAACTACCACTCAGCAGAGATGCAATTTCAACCCACATGGAGATCTTTCTATATTCAACTTTGATTTCTAGGCTTGCCAAAGTGCTGCAGAAACTTCAGTTTGGTCACAGGGTAGAAGATGATAGTGGGGAAAAAATGTGTAAGAGAGGAAGCATCTTCTGAAGTAACCAGTAAGAGAAAAGCCACTGCATGGGGTCACCCCACATGGAGGCCACATATCAAGAAACTGATATGGGAGATGTCCACAGTGAATAGACCTGTTCTGTCCATTTGTTTCAAGTAGCATTATTATTGGCTTGTGCACAGCTTGTAATAGTCAACCTTCAGGTCCAATAAACGCTGCAGTATAGTATCTAAGCCAAGTGAGTTCAGAGGCTAGTACGGAGAACACACATAAGCCCTGGGATCTGCAGAACACTTCCAGAGTAAGGGAAGCAAGAGCCCCAGGAACAAAGCCTACTACATAAATTGGTATGAGTTGGCAGAATACCGTTTGACTAGGTATATCTGATCCACATCTGCTTGGGCTCTTCAAAACCCAGAACTCCGTGAGCAAGATGGAGACAGGTAAGAGAATTTGCCTAAGGGCTAGTTTTCTGTTGATTTGAAAAATACTGGGGTAAAGTTGTTTTCAGGAAAATTGGGGAGTAATTCTATGTGTGTACAAAATGAGGAGAGGGAGAACACACAGAAAGATGTCCATGTTGGAAGACTTTATCTGAGGCTTCTAGACTATAATGTAAGGAGTGAAGGCTCTCAACAAGGTTGAATGGTGATTCTGGGAATTAGAGAGTCACAGAAGCCACAGAGCACAAGCTGGGGAGGCTGAGGTAGGAGGGGCACATGGACCTAGAATTGAAGAATTGAAGAACTGTATCACCACCTCATGGTTCTGCTACTGATGTCTTGAGAGACAGAGATGGAAGGAAATCCATGGTTGACTGTGAGGACAGCTGTAAAGATGTTACATAAGACTCTGCTTTGCCTCCACACCCTCCAGCCACACCCAACTCTTCTGCACTTCCAATCTGAGATCCTGACATGGTTGAATGTTTGTTAAGTGCTTGAATGCTTGTTAAATACAAGCATTCTTGGACTTGGACCCTCCGGGAGAACCGGAGACCATATAGTTCTGACTTAGTGAGAAAATGTCTATACACCATTTATCCTGGTCTTACTAGAAAAAAAAATGCCTTCGGACAGAACCCAAACCTGCCTCCTAGTCACCCCCAAACAGCCCACTTGGGACCACATTAGAGAAACCTGTGCCCCTCCCCAAGTTGGGGCTGATCTGGGAAATGTCTGTGATGCAAGGTGGGCTGCTTCCATGAGCATGTGTGCAGGTTTGATGTGTGTCAGGTGACAATATATATTTGTTGTGCATTCAGGCAACCCGACTAGTGAGTAAAGAACAGCTATATTTATCTCCGCCTCTCAGGCCCAGGAGCTCCCGCACCGTGCCAACACTGGGAAAAAACAAGCACACGGGGAGACGCCTTCCATTATTGTGACAAGTGATCAGAGGATGTGAGATGTTCAGAAATTACTTTATTAGACAAATGCTGCTCACAAACCCCATGCAACCAACATTCCTACGGATTCATCTCTAGTCTGAGGATCCCATCACTGAAGGAATCCCAGCTCCCCAAAGCTAAGGTCTTCTCTGGGTACAGACAACATGAGGGAATGTAAAGGGAGAGTGTCAAGCTTGCAGGGTAAAGTTTCTGGACTTGACACTTGATTCTGCTCCTTCTAGTTGCATGCTACTAAGCAAGTGATCACAGCCCACCAGGCTGCAGTTTCTGACTCTGTGCTTTATTTGGGAAGGCTCTCAAGGAGACATTAACACCACTAAGGTTGGAGGGGCAAAGGAACATGGGGTATTACCTGATCCCCATCTATGGAAGCTGGGACCCAGTGTTTCTCAGTAGACAACAAAAGTATGGCATAGTCCAGGGACAGCAAACTTTCCCTTATGCCAAGGACCAGGGGAGGAGTGTTGAGATCTCCCAAGTCATGTAATCTCTGTTGCAATGACTTGGCTCTGCCACCCTTGTACAAAGTAGCCTTGGACAATAACTGTGGGAGTGTGTGCATTCAGCCATGTTTGGATAAAACTACAGATGCTCTTTGGATTATTTGAGATAGGATCTCACTCTGCAGCCAAGCTGTTTTGGAATTCACTGTGAAGACCAAACTGGCCCTGACTCTATACTGATTCTTCTGCTTCAGCCTCCTGAATTCTGAGGCTATAGGCATGAGCCACCATACCAGGCTGTTTCCCTCCTCCTCTTCTTCTTCCTCTTCCTCCCCCTCATCATCATCGTCATCTTCTTTTTCTATTGTTATTTTCAAACTCTTGAAAATGTCAAAACCAGGGCTTGATATATAACTTAGTGGGAGAGTGCTTGTCTAGCATGCTTGAATCTCTGAAAGCTGAGAACAGAAAACAAGACAAGATAAAAGAAACATACACTTATCATTATAAACACCACCACCACCAACAACAACAATAACAACAACAAAACCCCTCCAGCCTAAGCCAAAATAATATAAAAATCATCCTTAGCTTTTGGGTTGTTGGCCAAACATTAGGGCCGAGTTTGGTCAATGATCAATATATACTGTAGATTCACAAAGGGAAATAAACAAATGTCTACTTGAGGTATGAGGAAAGGCATTGTCAAGGAGTGTAGCATGGTCTCTAAGTCCATGAAGGAGTCACCTGAGCCAGGTTTTGTGGGGCACGGCAAAGGCCAGTCTTCTAAGCAGAGGGATTGCAGCCTGTAGCATGGGGACACAAATGTAAACTGTGAATCTGGAGAGAAGGTGGTGGGAGTGGGAAGCTCTCATACATCCCAAGGGCTGTGTGGCTCTAGTGGTAGTTTCTTGACATTCAGGAAGCGTTACCTGATTACTGCAGAGAGACCAAGGAGGGGCTGACCTATGGACGTAGGAAGAGTTGATGAGAGCTTGAATGGAGGCATGAGCAGTGGAATGGAGCGGGAAGATGAGGGCAGAGAAGAGGAGGGGCCGCCAGTAAGCCTATGCCTAGTGGAATGTCATTTATGGGCCATCATCTCTTGTGATTTCATGCCTTATGATTGGCAGTGATTAGTACTGATGAAGCAGAGTATGAATGGAAATGGCTGTTTATTGAGGGCCCACTGTGACCCAGACACTGGGCCAGGAGTTTTATACACATTGCTTTCTTTTGTCCCACTGCCACTCCATAGAAGGAGCTTATGGCTCCCACAGAAGTAAAATCCAAGGTCAGAAAGGGCAAGCAATTGGCTTCAGGTTGAACAGCTTGTAGGTGGCAAAGAGTATCTTTGATCTCGAGTTACATATTCTCTCTCAACTGTGTAGCCTGCTGAGGTTGTGAGCTCAAAAAGCCCAGAATCTGAGAGGGTGTTCTTATGGCCCCCCTGGTCACAATGCAAGCTTCAGAGGAAAGCATAAAGGAGAGGGAGGGAAGGACAGAGAAGGAAGCAAGGAAGGAGGAAAGAAGGGCTGGGGTCAAGGGAGGTGATGGTGGTTGTAGTTGAGATGGTCTTTAAGCACAGAAGTGCTGTTTCTTGTCTGGTCTTCCTTCCTGGGGACTGAGCCCCTGCCTGGTTGGGAGGAAGCCTCCAAGTGTCAGCTGAGTGGCTATAGCTGAACATAAAGTTGCAATTCCAGAAAATGCACCTTCTTGATAGGATAGCCAGGGTTCCTTCCCTAACTTTAGTCCCACCCCTTTGTGCTGCTCAGAAGTGCATCACTGCTGTCACTTGCCTCTGGTCATACAGATAGTAGGGGGACCCTAGTCTTCTTCTTTAAGTCGATATTACACTATCCCTGACAAATGTCAGTGGTACCCTAGCCTTGGTGAGACACAGTGGTCTCTTTGGTGAGAAGAATTGTAGGAATGTATTCACCAATCCAGGAGAATACATTCCTTCATTCCTAGTTGGGGGTCATTTCCTACCAGATAGATCCATTCTGGTGCCTGGGTAGTATGGAGACCATGCAAGCTCCTGCAAGCTTGGGCACAAGTTTGGTGTGGAGGGATGGCCAAGTAGAAGGGAGAAGAATTGAGTTCTGGTTTCTGATCGATGGTATGAAAAGGAGATCAAGCATTCATTGCTTCCAGCTTCTTGACCTTGGATGCAATGTGACTGCTTCCCTCACGCTCCTGCTGCTGTAACTTCTCCATCACGATGGATGGCTACCTCAAGCTATGAGCTGAAGCAAGACCTTTTCTCTCTTAAGTTGCTTCTGTTGGAGTATTTTATTTTTAAATCACAGCATCAGGAAGAGCAATACAGATAGGTGGCTTCTTCCTGTAAGTTTTGCCAGTAATTGCCAGGCTGTGGCTGAAAGCTGCTGGCCACTCAGATACACCACTCATCACAAACCATTCATAAATACTTCCCTAAGTACCACCTAATCCCCACAATAACCCTGCTTTCTCAGTGTCTTCATTTTGAAGATGCAGAGGCTGGGGTTCAAGATCGTATGTGATTGGGCAGCCCCACTCTCCTGGGAGTCTGTCTTGGGGTTATTTATTCTATCAGGGGAGCAATCCTGTGTTTGATAAAATGTTAGCAAGGATCATGCAACTCCAAGTAGCTTTTCATGTAGCTTGTCCCAAGCTGAGGACCTGGTCCTTAGTTCTATGCTTCTTCTGACAATGCCTTGTACTGTGCCGTATCTTCAGGCATGTCTTGTGGTGAAATCATATACTCCCAGAGGGTAGAGACTCTGCTTACTGTGTGCCAGAGCCTGGCATGAAGAGGAGCTTATATGTGCCAGGCATTGGCACAGAGTAAGCACTCAACATTTGCCCAGCTATCGCTTTCCCCTTCCCCAAATTTAACTTGTTCTGTCCCAAGTCATTATGCTTTGGGGATGGGGAGAGGCGGGGCAGAGATGAAGCACTGCCAGAGTTCTTTTGGGCTTTCCTTTCCTTTAGATGTATTTGAGGAGAGTTCCCATAGCTGACCTTGAGAACAGAGAGCCAAGTCATTCTATTTGGAGCATCTATGCCTCAACTATATTCATTCCTATGCTGTATCTTCTTATGGCTGTGGAACATCGATGCTTCTTCTGGAGAGAAGGAAGGATACTGGTTTCTCAATCCCTGAAGGGCAACAGATGCTAATTCTCTGGTGCTAATTTCTTATCCTGGGCTTCCCTTACTGTTGTCTGAGACACATGCACTTGGGGGAAATGCTCTTCTCTATCTCAAGGTTCCAGAGGAGCTGGTCCTTGGTAAATTATATTCTACCCCTGTGTTTCCCTCCCCCATCTCCTTATCTGCTTCTGCTTATCTTTCTTCCAGATAATGCTTGCCACCCAGGCATGAAGGGTGCTGCTGGGATCTGGGGAGGCCTAGGCTTCCAAGTTCTAGCTTCTAGCAGGAGGGCACAGTGTTTGCTAATAGGTGTTAAATGGGAGCATCAAATTTTAATCAGCCTCTTAATGGAGTCTGGGGACCTGCAGAGGTTCTCAAGTCCTACATTATGCTGCTTGCTGGAGCCAAGCTGGATGCTGTGAGTGGAGAAGCTGGGTGGCTGCTGGAAGATGCTTGGGCTATGTGGTCAGTCAACAACCACTTGCATCCAAGACCAAGGGCAGCGCAGCTCAAGTGGACAGTGTTATCACTGTGATGATGCATGGTGACCTGTCCACTATTAGCTTCTTCCTGATGGAAAAAAAAAGATGTGTGAATAGGGGACACCCTGGAATCAGGAGAGCCCGGTTCATGTCCTAGAATTTTCAAGTTAATGAGATAACTGATATGTTGACTTATTATCATGATGACCATCTGTGAACCACCTCTCCAAGAGGAGTCTCCACGTATTTGAACAGTCTTCTTGTTTTTATCTGTTCTTATCTTCCTGATAAGAGGCAGAGTGTATATTCCTTTTTTTAGGGGGGAGGATACTGGGATGGCTGGTGGCTTCTTTGACTCCCAAATACGGCATGGGAGTCCTAGAGTATAGGACTTGATAAGTCTTGCAGAATTTCTTTCCATTCTTTGCAATAATGGACCAAGACCATGAACGAACGCCTGTGTGGCTTGAGAAATGAAGAGCCCATGTAGAGGAGAAGTTGGGTGCCTCTGTTCACATGAAACCCCATCTGGTGTGTGGGGTGATCTTGATGAACCAGTTGAAGTCTCAAATGATTGTAGACATATAAGTGAATTCAGGAAAGGCCTTCAGAAGAATCCCATGACTGTAAACCCACAGACTGTGAGAACTAAAACATCACTATTTCAAGGGACTGGCTTTTGGGGTGCTTTGCTATTTTTTAATAATAGATAACTGAAACGCTCTGCTTCTGGGGGCCTAGGCTTCTTGGAAATGTTGGCAACTTTTCCGTTGAGAGGTGAGCCAATGAAGAGTGGCTGGGTAGTGCCTAGGATTCTCTAAGTCAGCACCGGGGGTGGGCTGGAAAGGAGATGAGATCATTAGGAAGGGATTCAACTGCCACCGTGAGATGTGAGATCCTGCAGTGGGAGGGGAAGGAGAGGAGAGGGATGATGTGCAAGACATTTCAGAGACAAAACAACGGGACTTGATGAATGACTGCCACGAGCAAGAAGGGATGAGTCAGAGAGGACTCGGAGGTTGCCAGCTTGGGTAAGGGAGTAAACAACACAGCTGAGAAAGGGCGGAGCAAGCCTGAAGGTGAAGATGAACTAGTCTGATGATGGGGCTTCTGGGCCTGAGAAGGAGCTTCTGGACACAATGGGATGCAGGAGGCCTGGCTAGAGATCCAGTTGTGAGGCTTGCTGGAGCAGAGAGGCACTGACACTTGGTAAACAGGACACAGGATGGTGAATGTCAGGTAGCTGTCCTTGCATGGCTTCCTGAAGACCAACTCTACAAGGGTTCGGCTGTTGGACGCTCAGGGAGAAAATGAGGATCCTCAAGTGAGCCCCATACATCAGCAGATTCCAGTGTGGAGCTGCAGCTCATTTAAGATTACACCCCAGAATTTAATGTCAAAAAGTTCAAACTAGGAGTGTGGAGGTAGCTTAGCTGGTAAAGCACTTTGCCTTGCAAGCAGAAGGACCAGAGTTTGATACCCAGATCACACATAAAAATCTGGGCTTATGATACCAGCAATAGAAAGATGACACAGGTAGATCTGTGGGCTGGCTGGCAGGCCAGTGAGAGACCCTGTCTTAAGAAAGAAAAAAGATGACTGGTACTGGTGGAATGACATGTGACATGCACAGTTGTCATTTCACACACACACACACACACACACACACACACACACACACACACACACATACACACACAAATAATAATAAGCATGTCTATAGCTCTCAGTGCAGGGATGCAGGGATATGAACTGCAGGGCCCTCCAGGCTGAGGATTAACACATGCCCTCCTCTCATTTTCCACTTTTTTTTGGTGCATTCCAAGTTTTCTGTAATGAACATTCAACATTTTTTTTTCTCTTTTTCTTTTTGGCATATAATACTTTGAAAAAAATTCAATACTTTTGTCTTCTGTTTTTTGGCGTATAATACCTTGAAAAGAGAAAAACAAAGAACTGAAACAAGTGTAAACAAGAAGATTAAGAGCTTAAGGCTCAGCCATGGAAAGGGATGCTCTAGGAGTGCTCCTGCTCTCAGACACCAGGTCACTGCAGCAGAGCGAAGTCAAGGGGTGAAAGACATGGGATGGAACGTTGCCAGTTCCATCGGGGCTGCAGACCTGCATCTCATGTCTCAGGTCTCCTGGAAGTCTAAGAGCAGCTGAACTAGTGTGTTGCCTGTTGGGAACAGGAGGGCAAAGGAAATGTGCCTCGCTGGACTTTGGTGGACTTTTTTCATCTTAGGAATTGTATTTTTCATTCTGGGGGTTGAATTTAGGGTCTGTGTTGGATAGGCAAGACTCTACAGCTGAACAATAGCCTCAGCCCAGGGACTGAGTTTTGGTTTGTTTATAGTTGGGCTGACCATGCTAAGAACTTTGGCAGTCAGCAGATCATGTTCAAGTGGAACAGGTCCTAACTTGTAATCTTCAGCCAGAGAGAATGGCAGGCACCAACCAAGTCCCCAAGCCTTGTGGCCAGGCTTATAGGTATGGGGTCTGAGCTGGGGGAGGACTTCTGGGGCAGTGCACGGAAGTGTAAAGCTTTGCTCAGGAAGGTGTGTGTGTGTTTGTCTCTCTGTGTGTATATGTATGTGTGTGTACATTCCAAAGGTCATTCCACCATTTTTTTTTAAAACAAAGCCTCTCAAATTGGAATTTGCCAAGTAGGCTAGGCTAGCTGGCAGTGAGCCCCAGGAATCTGCTTGTTTCTGACCACTCTTGTGAGATTGCAAGCATATGCTACCATGCCCAGCTTTTCACATGGGTGCTGGGGATCAAACTCAAGTCCTTGTGTTTGTAGGCAAAACACTGTAGTTACTGAGCTGTCTCTCCAGTCCTGTTATAGGTTGAGATACAAGGGGACTGGTCTAGTTCTGGGCAGCAAGGGGGAAAGAGAAAAGACCAGGCCTAGAAATTAGGTAACTGTAGTAGTCTGAGAGTAGAGACAGGTCTTAGAGAGGGAAGCTGAATCTTAACACCTTCCTAAGAGCACCTACCCCAGCTCACCATGCCCCTTGGTACTTATTAGTATACACTGGCTGTTTGCAACCTATTGCTGTGTGGTTGTAGTTGGGCTGACCATGTTAAGAACTTTGGCAGTCAGCAGATCATGTCCAAGTGGGCCAGATCCTAACTTGTAATCTTCAGTCAGAGAGAATGGTAGGCACATTCTCTGTGATACTGCTGATACATGCCAGTCCTGCTCTGGGCACTCAGGGTAGGTTAGAGCAGTTAGTGCTGGTGGCTAACAAGAGCTGGACAGATAGGCAAGTTTAACTAGAAGGAAGGATATGTTACCTAGAATACCTCTTCAGTTGATAGGGATATTGTTCCTGCTTCCCTTGTCAAAGAACACAAACAGAAAGCAGGAAACCCACTCACCTCATTGTCTAGAAAGGGCCTTGTTATTTTGGGGGGGTTGTATGAGTTTTGGGCAGATAGCATTGCAGGGCATGAGAGCTTGCCATTAAGTAAGTGATGCTATGAAGACTGAATGTCCAGTATACTCATGAAAGACAGCGTGTCATTTTCATTCGCCTGCCTGTGTCCCCTGAAGGCCTGTTGTAAGTGGTAATCATGACTACGGAGAAGGGCAAGATTTGTTGCTACTCAGTGTCTATCCAGTTTCTTGTAAACACGTCATCGGTATCATCTCTTTCATCCTTATAATCATTGTACTGTTCCCATTTTACAGCATAAGAGGGAACTATCTGGAGAGTCAACATCACACATAGTGGTTCTGAAAGATATGCAGGAGAAGGTCTGTTTCAAAGCCACACCGTACATCAATACTATGTCCGTCAAATCTCCAGCATGCTGCACTTAGTAGGCACTCATAGTTGGATTAAATGAAATCTTACTGAGATTCATAAGCTGTACCTTAGAGACCCAGACTTGGGAGACACTGAAGTGCCAGCTGTGAAGCAGGAGGACCAGAGATGGATCCTTAGAACCCACGGGAATCCTGGGCATTGTGATGTGTACTAGCAATCACAGTGTTACGGGGTAGGAGACAGGAGAATCCCTGTAGTTCTCTGGCCAGCCAATCGAACAGAATCAGTGAATCCTAGGACTCAGTGATATGTCCTGTCTCAAAAAATAATGAATTTGAAATATATGAATTTGAAAGAGAGTGGGGAGGGGTACATGGAAAGGCTTAGAGGAAGAAAAGAAAAAGGAGAAACATAATTATACTGTAGTCACTAGATAGATAGATAGATAGACAGACAGATAGATAGACAGACAGATAGATAGACAGACAGATAGATAAGGTAGATGGCTCTTGAGGAATGGTACCCAAAGTTGACTTCTGTCCTCTACAGACACATGTGCACAGATAACATGTACATGTATGTGTACCCACACACATGGAAGCATACTGTCCCCACACATAACACTATCCATTTAAAAATGAAATATCTCAAGAACTTGATCTCTTTTAGAAACATGTTTGGAATCTCCGTTACTAGGAGGAAAATGGAAGAGGGGAGTGGGTAGGCTTTCAAGAGAGATCCAAAAATTTCCATTTCTGTAGCTGGTGCAGCTTGCTGCCCTCTGATCCCAGCTCCGCTCCCACCGCCCTTCTGGCTTGGCTCCCTGGGTACTGAAGAGGACGGCGGGCCCACTGTGGCAGGCAGGAGCAGGGGCAGAGCAGAGATCAGTGCCCTTTTTGCCGCTGGAGCCGGTGAGGCGGAGGCCAGACGAGCTGGAGCTGAATGCAATTTTTGTCAGTGTTCCCTTCCCGTCTATGAATGCAAATCCTGAATTACAAACCATCCGGATGACAAGCTGACATTTTAGCTCCAAACATTCTCCTATAATTAGCAGAATCTAATGCAATACAGGGAATGGCTCCATTTTACACACACATTATCGTAATGCCTTTAAATAAGATAATTGATTATGCCTCTGCATAAGAAAGTGAAATATTCGGTGTAATTAAAACCAGCATTCCAATCTTGGCTCCCTGACAGGTGATCCACGTGTCAATTTATAAACCCTTAAGGCGGTTCTCACACCCACATTCCAATTTTTAAAGTTTGTCTTAAAAAAAAATAAACAACTTTAGAAAATTTGGCTTTCTGGCTCTCAGCTTTTGGTCTGGAAATTGGACTAGGGGTGGCTACTGAATCCTGGGTATTTCCATGTTTCCTTCAAACTCCCTGACACCATCATAAACTGTCTCCCTATTAGAACGTTCTTTCAGAGATGGGGAAGTTGAGGTTCAGGGAGGTGGCCCAGTTGTAAGACTGAGCCTTGGACCATAATAATCTGTCTCACAGCTCTTGGAATTAGATTCTAATTTGAGCTTCTTGTTGCTAAAAGTGGGAGAAAGTGTGGTTTTGTGGACAGAAAGCAGGAGTGGGCTCACTAAATCTGGTTTCCGTAATTTAAATCTTCCTGGAGCCTCAGTTTCTCAGTTGCTATTGTGTTGTGCAAGTGAGCATTAAAAATGAGAATATATGAAGTAAAAAAAACCAGAAATCTTGTAGGTAGAGCAGGGTAGTCTAGGGCAGGGGCATAGTGTTAGGACATTACTTGTATGAAGAGAGAAAAATCAGATATGGATGTGAAATTTTAGTCATCTTGAGACTTACGGGTCCCCAGACATGCTCAGCCCTTTTGACTCTGGGATATAGGATTTGCAATATGTTGTGAAGATGTTGAGACTTGTGGGGCAATTCTCTGACTTGCTAGAGCTAGGGATGGATGATGCTAGAGATATCTCAAATGGTGTTCGGTTGGCTCTGTGTTATCCTGCCTGTTTAGTATCTCTGCAAGGTGTGATCTGTGCGCGTTTTGTGGGACAGCTGGTTGGGTGTTGGTGAATGATCTGGAATTGGGAAGCTCAAGAGCTCCAGTTAGTTCCTTCTGAAGGGGCGAATGGGTGATTTCATTCTTATTTTCATGAACCCATGACTATCTAAATAATTTTACTCACCCGTATCCTAGCTTCCTACAGAGATGCTAACAATACACCTGTGTAGGAAAACCTCTTCCTAGTACTGTTTATGCTGGTGCTAGTGTCCCATTGCTGCCATTACAAGTTGCCACAGACTTGGTGGCTTAAAATACATGTATTATGTTAACTGAATAGAGATCAGAAGTCTGAACACTTTCTTCCTGGGATTCTAGAACAGGACAGTTTCCATTTCTTCTACTAAGTTTCCATTTCTTTGCTGTCTACAAAGCCAGAAAGGGTAGATTGAAAATTTCTCATGGTGTATGACCTAACTGTGACTGTTCTGTTCCTTTTTATCTGTCAGGGGCTCTTGATATTATACTGAATCTATTAGGATAATGCAAGGAGCTCGACTCAAAATTCTTAACAGAGGTACATCTTCAATGTCCACTGTGTTATGTAAAGTAACATAGTGACAGGGTCCAGGGACTGGGGTATGGGCAACACTGGGAGCTCAGTTTTATGCTTATTTTAATACCCTACATACAATACTAATTATAGTAGTGATCTCTTCTTAAGTTACTTCAAAATTTAAACATTAAGCAATATTTCAAAATCTATATGAAATTTTCCTGGCTTGGGGTCTCTGATGAGGCTGTAGTCTAGGTCAGCTAGAACTGTTCTCGCCACAAGGTTTCAACCCAAGGCTTATTGGGAAAGGATTTTCTCCTAAGCTCATGGACATGGGCTCTGGCAGTCCTTAGGCATTGTTGATCATTTGACTAGTATCTTAGTTACTTTTCTATCGCTGTGATAAAACACCATGGCTAAGGCAACATCAAAAAGAAAGGGTTTTATAGGGAGTAAGGAAGTTAGTGAAGTCCAGAGTGGATGTGTATTGTTTACACAGGTATGACTCCAAGGCCTCAGATTCTTAGGAAACTGACATAGCTGTTTCCTACATGGGCCAGGCCCAAGATGGGGACTAAGGCTCTCCTTTGGGGTTCCAGTATGAGTGCTTATCAATGAGTGACCAATGTATACAAAGGCTAACCACTGTAGTTTCCTCAACCTCCCAGGATGTTTACAGGCTAAGACTGCTTACCTTACAGAGACCTTCTACTGGGACTAGACTAGCTACCCCATCCCACCCTGTGCTATATCTCATAAGCATGCTGAGGTTCTGGGATGTGGAAGTAGAAGCTTCCACTCGATTCCAGCTTTCCTGGAATCTGTGTGTCTGTCCTTTATCTTCATTCTCTCTCCTTCCCTAGTCAGGGTTCCAGGATCCAAGCCAGCTAGGTTTGGTAGGGTTTATTTGGGATTACAATTTCAGAAGAATGAGTTCATCACCATCATGGTGGGGAGGCATGGCAACAAGCATCAGGTGTGTTAGCAGCTAGCTGAGAGCTCACATCTTGAACCTCAGTCACTAAGCAAGAGAGAGCAACTGGAAGTGGCAGACATCTTTAAACTCTCAAAGCCTTCCCCCAGTGACATAGTTCCTTTAACAAAGCCACACCTCCTAAACCTCCCCAAACAGTGCCACCAGCTGGGGACCAAGTATTGAATTATTCGATGAGCCTTGGGGGTACACTCACTCAAACTACTACTGGGTTTGAGCTGGGCATACTCATTTCTTGCTTCATAGGCAGCTCCACCTTAGCTAAGATGAGAATATGTGTGAAGCAAAGCAGGGCCCCATGGTGGAAACTGAAGTTTTTCTATGAATCAATATTAGAAGAGACATAGCCTCACATCTTTCATGCTATTTGTTAGAAGTGAGTCACTAAATCTAGCCCATATTCAGGGAGATGGGGTTACCCAGTGTATGACTACCAGAAATATTAATCAAATTCACGGGTCTCACTATAGTTTTAGTGTGTCTTCTAAATGTTAATATGTTGCAAACTTAACCTGAAATATCGTATGTTTATAATATTTGGAGTTAATTAAGAGAGGTCATAAGGGTAGGAATCCAATGATGGCATTAATAACTTCATAAGGAGAGAGACCCAAGCTAGCCCCTTTGTTCTGTCTCATCATAGGCCGCCCATCACAATGTCTGTAAAACTTTCTTCGTTCTACACTAATGATTTTCAAACTAAAATTAGAATGATCTGCAAAGCACAGTAAAATCCCAATCTTAGTCCTCAGGTCTGTGCGTTCTTACTTAGACGAACTGGAGTAGATTTATGCGTTTTCACTATTTTCAGCCTCAAACGATAGTTCTTACTTGCATCAGATCTCAAGAAAATAGTTTAAAGAGTTTGCTGATACCTAAAAGAAGGGGGCAGGAGACATCGTGGAATACTTTGACTTCTGGGTCTTCTAGATGAGGAGGATGAGGGTGATGATGATGACAATTATGGCATCAACTATGGGAGAGTTATTGTTTATGTGAGTACTTAATTCTTGGCAGGCACTGTGCTAAGTTACTTATCTCCAGAGCCTCAGCTTCTTCATCTGCAAAAAGTGGGGGGACACTCTCACTGGGAGGTTAGATAATGGGTGCCAAATACAGTTAAATATATAGATGGATTATGTTCTGTGTTCTGAAGTACCGAAAGAAGACAAAAGTTCTTGATAACCTGTTATATATTTAATGAAGATGTAGATGGCAGATTTCTGAAAACTAATGACTGTGATTCGATCAGTGTGTGCTATATGCATGTGTTAAAATACCACATTGGACAGCATTCATAAGTACAATCAATACATACTAATTAATGAAAGATTTTTAAAAGGGAATAAAGTAGTATCCAACAGAGGGGTGATTATGAGGCCCAAAAGATTTAAGTTTATAAGATGTTCAGAACCAACAGTGGTACTTGTTAAGTCCATGATTTACATCATCCTTTCTGGTCCTGGCCATCTCTGTACTCCATCAGGGGACCTGAGAGACCAGTAGGCTGGGGCCATAACCACCCAATTGCACTGGTATCCTGGAACTGCCAGAGAGGCTAAGTGGACTCAGAAATGCCAGTGGAGGACATAGTGTAATGATCACAGCATGATGGACTACTTAGTAGGCTGTCACATTGCCTAGGCTTGGGTGAGGCTGGCTGTGTGGTACCCAAGTCTTCCATTAAGAGCACCAGAGCAGTGTCTTAAGCCAATGGTGGTGATTCTGAGATATTTTGACCTATGTGTGACAGAAATGGGTCTATTCTCTGTAGAGGGACTGTCAAGGCTACATGAGTCTGTTCCTTTCAGTTGTCATCTATTTCTTGTCAATGACAACTGAGCTTGGTGGACAATTTTTTCCCAGAATTCTCTCACCATGAAGGCATCTCTAGTCCTGCCCAGCAGTTTTGCCTGCAGCTAAGATGGATTGATGGGCAGATTTTGGCCTCCCCTGCTTAAGTCACAATTTCATTCTTCTGGTACAGTGTGTATTGTCTCCTCTTGTAGCCTTAAAGGGGCAATAGCAAAGACTGGTGAGTCAACTCAATGTCATCTGCTCTGTTCTGTCACTATCAGGGAAACTGAGACAGAACATAGGGCCTTCTCTGCTGGGTGGTAACATTTCATAATTCTTCAGTCCAACAAGAATGATTACAAATTGATTAGTATGGAACTTCCTTGAGAGTGAAAGCAGCTGTATATTGTGTGTAGTTGTATACCCATACATACTCTGAACTTTGGCATTTGTGATTTTAGGACTTTATTTTTAATTACGAGTGTATGTATGTATACATGTGCGCTTGCATGTGTGCACTCAGTCAGGCACCCGTGGAGACCAGAAGACAGATTCGGTTACAGGTGTTGTAAGCTTCCTGTCATGAGTGCTAGGAACTCTAGGAGGTACTGCAGGCATAAATTTTTCAACCTACTTTAATAGGGCTTCAACCTATCCTCTAGCCCACCACTCATCAGAGGTAGTGGAAGAGAAAAGTTATTAGGACACGAGGGAAGTAGACTTGTTTAGGAATAGTTCTTTGGGGACGAGTCTAATCTTCATTGTCAGGATATCAGCAGTTCAGTCCAGTAGCAAACACCACATGTGAACCAGCAGCTGCAGTCCAGTCCACTTGACAGTCACCACACACAAACCAGCAAGGGCAATTCAATTCAGAAGAAGGCACAAGGCTCGCCAACCGGCCTGAGTCCGCGGAAGTGGTAAGAAGATACAAGAAGACTCAAGAAGCTGCCGGAACCTCATGAGAAGTTCTTTGGTGAGTTTCTCTCTTTGGCGGCACCATAGGGCAGAGCTCAGCAATGCAATGTAAGGCAAACCGATGCATACATGACGTCAGCAAAGAATAGCTAGGTGGAGCTCAAGTTCCCATTGTCTGTGGCGTCATATTTATATTTCTCCTAAACATCATACATATTTTCCCATGTCTGTTTTAGCAAGACATCTTTTTATCTGTATGCCCCAGCAAAATATCATTAGACATAACTGACTTTCCAAAGAAACCAAAAGTTTCCACTTTAAGGTACAGAAGTCTTTGTGTTTACTGGGTGAACCACAATGTTAGACACACAGGGTTGTCTCTTCAAAGGGAGAGAGGTGTAATCTATATTCCACCCAGAAGACTGAGAACAGATGTGGTTAATAGCCTGGTGACCTTTGTGCTATTTCTGTGGCCACAACGGGTCTTTCCCCAGACCCCTATCTTCTGCTTATTTTTCAGTTAATGTATAGAACCAATCTTAATGAAGGTTGTCGCATGTACTTTACAAAGTAGTAGTCTTGTGTAGTAGAAGTCTTTGATGTAGCCTTGTCTTAAGCTTTGTTTTGCACACAGGGTTGAATTAGCTATCACCAGGAAACTTTATTCCAAATCAGGCTGTGCTAAAATAAACTACTTGGGGTCAGACTCTCGAAGTTTGAATCAACACCAGGGACTGAGTCATGTTGAACGGAATGAACTGCTTTCTTGCCTTCTGCAGACTGTTACTCTGTTGGTCATGGTGTTTGCAGAGACTCCTGCAGGGACCCACATTCATGGCCTCTGTGAGAGCAGTGTGTGTGCTTACCTTCCATCTAGTTGTAAATCCTGCATTTGAGATTTTAAACTTCTTTTGAGAGAAATTGCAACCAAGGATGGCCTCATGTCCTTAACATTCTCTGTGGCTAGAGATGAGCCTCTGGCAACAGGAGCTCAATTGCAGTTATTTGGTGCTCACCTGTAAGTGCACGCTTCTCTGTCATTCCACGAATAGTCTAGTCTGACAGCTAACAATGACAGCCTCTCCATCATTCTGTGCTTTGCAGCTGAGAAGGCTCGAGTACCTTATCTGCTTTGTCCAAGGCCCCTTCAAATGGTAAGTGGCTAGATTCATACACAGGTCTCTTGTTCCAAGCCAATGGCCCCTTTCACTTCACAAGCTCCTTCATGGAACTGTTTTAATTTCCTTGATGCTGGGGGAGAATCTTGGACATTCAAGTTACAGAAGCAGAAGTGAGGTCTGGGGTGATATAGCCCAACTCTCTCATTTTGCAGAGGAAGAAACTCAATTCCCAAGTAAGAGTGACTTAGTAGCTTAGTAGCTCATGACCTGTTCCTATCCCCCAACTTCCCTTCTTTCCTTGAGACAAGGTCTTACTATGTAGCCCTGGCTGTCCTGGAATTTACTGTGTAGACCAGGCTGGCCTGGAACGCACAGAGATCTATCTGCCTCTGCCTTCCCAGTACTATAATTAAAAGTGTGCCTACTACACCTAGCTTATTTTACTTTAATCATATGCACATGAGTGTAGGTGCCCACACAGGCCAGAAGAGGTCGTTGAACCACTTGGAACTTATCGGCAGTTGTGAGCCTTACAACGTGTGTGCTGGGAACCAAAAATGTGAAAAGAAGGCACAGAGTACATGTGATTATCTGCTGAGCCTTCTCTCCAGTTCCATCCAAGCTCTTCAAAGTCCCACCTCCACATCCTCCCCTCAAGGCATTCAAGCCATGATGATTTTTTTCCTTATTTCCGTCCTGTTGGTTGCTGCCTGTAGACATCTCATCCTTGTTTCACCACCTAAAAGCTTCTCTGACCATCTTGTCTCTTGCAGGCTAGGTTTGATGTTATCCACTCATGTCATATATCGGTCCCTGCTGCCTGTAGGGTATTACCATGTACGTTGCTAATAGCTGGTTGACTCATACCAGTGCTTCCCACCTATAAGGAGAGAAATAGCGTTTGTTTTGGTTTTTGTTCCCTAGTAATAGGTATCAGGAAATGTTTGTGGACGCAAAGAAGAGGAGAGGGAGGAGGAAAGGCTTCCCAGCATGGCTCTTCACCACTGTGGCAGCTCTCTTGTAGGTGTTGTCAGTATCGGGGCTTCTGTTCAGTTGGGGTCTTCAGAACACAAAGAGATCTTTGGGGCTTTTCTAGGGCCAGCTCTGTATCTTCTGAGCTCTTCTTATTCTTCCCAGCATCCCCCCGGAAGAGGGAAAGGAGCAGGATTGAGGGGGAGAGAAACAGATTGAGGGGGAGAGAAGAGAGGAGGCGGCGCTGCTCCAAAGCAGGGAAGAGCACTTAAAAAATGTCACTTAGAATCTCTGAAAGAATAAGCTGTAAAAACAACCACCCATTCTCTGCTGGATGACGCAAGTCAAAGAGAAACGCAATGCAATTAGTCACTGGTTCCAAGTAGGAGGCAGGTGGTGGGGGAAGGAGACATATCTGGAGAACGGTGAAGGGCTGGGGGGCCCGCCGCCCCCCCCGGCGCGCGCGCCTCCATCACAAGCTCTGCATCATTCCCTCTAACACCTCCATCACTCCAGGGAAATGTTATTTAATTTTTTTTTTCCATCCTGATATACTGGTCAGAGCTTCTTTCCCAAGAAGCAGCATCTCTCATCTTTGCCAGCATAGTGAAGTTCTTAGGTCTAGGGACAGGAGAACAGCCTGGAGTACCTGGAAACTCTGGTTAAGGCAAGGAGGAGGCTGGGAGAACGGGGAGGGCATGAGAGTCTAAAGTGGGAAACTCTCGACCCTGGGCCTCTCTGTTGCTTCCATTTCCAGCCCCCGACTTATTGCCCATTTTGGTATAACAGGGAATTCTTGCTCTGTTTGGGACTTAGACGGAGTGTCACTGGCAGTGCCATGTGACAAATACTTATTACTAATGTCCCAGACTCTGGTGTCATGGTCCTCACAGCTTAGGTGGAAGATGGCAAGTCAAGAAGCAAATTCATTAGACATACAAACTCATGGGCTCTGCCCAGACCTCCCAGATTACAGCCTTATTTTGGGACCTATGGAGTCAGGCTTTTGATAAGATGTCCATACTGTTTCATTTGGTGTGGAAGTTTGAGACACATGTCTGAAGAACTCAGGTCCCAGCTGTATCTGTGGGAAGGTCCCTCCCCTGATTTTTTTTTTTTTTGTAAAATTCTGAAGTGTTCCTCATCAGCAGTAGATCTGACTGGAGGAGAGGAAACAATTCATAACTCCCATGACCTCTCCTGATCAAAAGAACCCATGACCAAAAATCAGCAATTGCTTTTTCAGCTATGATTTTCCAGTTATGATGTTTAAGAGGGTCTCTTTCTAGTTAGCCACATATATCAGAGCCTTGAAAGTCCACAAGTAGTGACAAATAGGAACAACATTTGCCTTGGCACCTCTTTAAATGAGCCTTCCCCTTTGGGCCTGGTGCTAATCATTGGGCATCCTAACTGTTCTTCCTGGGTGCAGAGACCAGAAGACAGTGGCAACAACTGAGAGTTCCACAGCTATCTGCTTCCCACCTTGCATCTGTCACAGCGATCACCAGGACGGCCACCCTTGGATCACTGCTGTCTGTCACAGCAGCTGTCCTGCTTGCACCTCTCCTCTTGAGGTGTATTTACCAACAGTGCAGGCAGCATGGATCCTTTTGTTCTTGGAAAAGCTTAAGGAGTTGCTTATGAGGCTGGAAAGAGGGAGTCTAGAAAGTCACAGGTACCACAGGACCAAAACCCTCCATCTAGATGCTACCAGGCTGATTGTTGAAGGTGAGATACTTTTCATTTGGGGTGGAATGTTGGGCCACCACGAGTAAGGAGAGAGTAGTGAGACCCTGCTTCACAGCTTATGGGATGCTGTGATTTAGGTATTGGAGTGAGATGCAGAGGTGGAGACTGGAAAATGTCACTAGATGTTTTCTTCACATTACAGAAAGGCTATATTGTGTTACGTCTCACTGCGTTGTCTTAGACCTTTCACGTCCATAGCAGAGTAGGCCACGGTACATGATGATGGATAAAATATACTTGGTTTTATGGAAATGATCTCTGTGTCTCATGTAAAAGATGTGATGGAGTCCCTTTAGCTCTAAGAGTCGACAGTTTTCAAACATGCCAAGTGGCTAGTGATGTCAGCTTCATGCATGGGTCAGCTGTGAGAGTCAGATGATGATGATGATGATGATGATGATGATGATGATGTGTGTGTGTGTGTGT
>NW_021627825.1:0-25413 GCF_004785775.1 Grammomys surdaster
GAGAGAGAGAGAGAGAGAGAGAGAGAGAGAGAGAGAGAGAGAGAGAGGCCATTGTACTCCATGGAAACAAAAGAAACAAAAGGCATCTTTTAGCTTTGCAGACTTACAGGGTTTTGTCCTTTGTGGTTTGTATATAGCTTGAGCCAAGGGCACCCAGGAACTGCCATATACATCAGCCACCTGAAATAGCTGCCCACACATGATGCCATCAGGGGAGACCACCACGGTCTCATAGTGTTTCAAATGCAAGGCTACGAAATAAGCACACTGAGGACTAATGCTTCCTCACCATTTTTAACCTTTCTGTATAATGTCTCTGTACACAGGCCAGGGATTTTCATTCTAACATTAACTGTTCTTATTGTGCTCTTTGCAGCGTGATGGAGAGGGGTAAGCTATGGGGAAAGAAGTGCGATCCTGGATTTATTAACGCAAAGAGCTTGTGGTAGGGCGTAGGGACAGTCCTTCCTGCCTTGCCTAGACTTCTCTTGCCCTGGAGGATGGGGTTAGCAACTGAAAACCCCAAGTGGTTGCTGTATAAGAGGAGAGCTTCTCATGCTACAAAAATGTCCCAGATGCATGTGGGCAAAGCAGCTGTCTTCGATTACCCTTGGGTGCCCTGAGAATCTCCATCCTCAGCCCAAGAAAAATGGGGAACCGCTTCCCATGCACGGGTTTTAAACTTAAGTCAGGAAAGTTAGATATTAATTCTATGTTCAGTCAGTTACTTGGTGTCCCATTGCTCAGAAGTCAGAGACCTGTGGGAACTGTACACATCAAGTTAATGTAGTTCCTGGCTCGTATGGGAGCCCATGGCTGAGAAAGCTCTGTGTAGGCTCCATCCAGTGCATCTGGAGGAAAAGGGGGATGCTGAGTTGCAGGGCTGGTAACTTGAGAGAATCAAATCAAATATATTAGGTGCCGAAGCAGCTATGATCTCAGTTCAGACCCCAAGTGCTTCCTCAGGTGACTTGGGCAACTGTGGCCTTCTGTGACAGTACTTGTATCAGTGGGATGTCCAGGATTGGCTCTGTGGTATCTATGATGGGTTCTATCAAGCCATGACAGAATGTGTGTGCTTGCACATGCATGCATAACACACACAGAGGCACACAAACAGACACACACAGAGACACACAAACACATACCACCACCACCACTACCACCATCATCACCATCACCACCATCATCACCACTACCACCACCTCTGTCATCACCACCACTACCATACCTCACCATACCACACCACACCACACCCCAAAACAATGGTGTTCAGCACCACCTCACATTGCTTTTCAAAACTCCCTTCCAGAGCTGGAAACTTAAAATATCTCCAGGAGAAAGTCATGGAGATCAGGGTTCATGGTCCATACTTACTGGTCTACAGGAGCCTGTTCCTTTCCACTAGCCACACCACAAGCCACGGACACCCCTTGACATAAGGGACAGAGCAGGCTAAGAGGTCCTCCCTGACTAAACTTGTGGTTTCTTGTTTGGCTCTCTCAGATATCGACAGTAGCAGGAGAATAATTTGTCTACCTGGTTCTTGGTGATGGTCAGGAGTTCTCATTAAAGAACCTCACTTTTCTCTTTACTGACCCACACCTATCTGTCTCCTACCGTTTTTTATGGTTGTCTTATTTGTGACCCATGCCTTTTGAAAACCAAAATCAGAAGAGAGGAGTGGAGAAGGAAGGATGTAAGAATAGCTGCTGCTTCTTGCTGACCAGAGTTGGTTCATGAGGTTTGAGCCACTGGACACTGAGTCATTTATTTTTCCTTTCTTGGCACAGAGAGGTGAGAATAAGTGTTAGGTGCTGGGTAGGGGCAGGGCAAGGATCTCTAGAGAGATCTGAGAGACTTGGGACAGCATCAAATGTTCCACAGAGACCTGTGTTTGCCCTTGGGAGCAAGCTCTTCTTCTTACATGCTTTGCTGGTGAGCTCTGGAGTGCATCCTTCATGGTTACATCATTGTGTCTTATATGGATGGTGTCCTCTGGATCTGGGTTGTGGCACTCACTACTGTAACAAGCTCCAGCCGTGATCTGCATCACTCTGAGTCTGCTGTGCCTGCCTGTTGTAGGGCTAAATTCTGTGCCTGGGTAGCCTTTCCTGTTCCATATCAGAATTTTCTTTTAATCTTTATATAGTCCCCAAATTCTAAACTCACTCAAGAAGTATTTTCACATGTCTTAAAAAAAAGGCATTCATGTCCAATTTTATATTGGTAAATATCCATTTTACCAGGTATGACAGACATAGCTAGTTGCCCACATAACAGACATCTTTGTACCTCAAATCTTTCCTTGTGGACACTTAACCCACCTTCCCAGAGTCTCTTACTGACAACAGGATCTAGCTTTTGGCAGTAGGGAAATATGTAGGACAGTGGTAGTGTTGAACAAGGTTTGCCACTTCAACTAAAAAAAGTCACACTTAAGGAGAACTGCCTTTGTCTTATATTGAATATGGCTGTGTGAGGATACAATATCAGGAGTAATCTTGGGAACCTCGAAAAGACAGGCCTTAAGAAAACTGATGGTTGGAGAGCAGTCGAAAGAAAGAGGAGCCTGGTTGCTTGGTAATACTGTTGAACCGTTGCGTGCTGTCCTCACCTTAGACTATTTTTTTTTTGGTCCCCCAAGTGAATGGTACAAACTAGTTAATTTATCAAGGAAAGAAATTATTCGCAACAGTTATAGAAGCTGGAAAGGCAAAAGTAGAGGATCTGCATCTTAGATCCGCTGGTCACCTTCCTGATATTGGGACTTTTAAAAGTTGCAAGGTGGTGTTGAGCATGGCGTGCCGAGGCGCATGTCCCTATTCAGCTCTCTCCTCTTTATGTGAAGCCACAATTCCATTGGATTAGGGATCTGCTATTGCAGCCTCCTTCAGTGTTAGTCACTGTCCCAAGGCTCCACTCTCCAATGGGTGGATTCAGCTTCCACCCTTTGAATACCCACTCATTTCACCGGGAGTTTCGGTGGAGAAACTGAAATGGCAGAAGTGGCTAGTGCTGTTCTTGGTTAATATTTATCAGGAGCTCTACTATATGCAGATGAAAAACACCACCGTGGCTGTAGTCACCCTTCCATCTTCTGTCAAAAGTGCAGACCCGAGTGCTGGTGGGAAAGGCGAACTGAGCATCCCTTTGGGATTGTGTGCCCCTTTCTTGCAGTGAGGTGGGGACCGATAAGAATCAGCTTGTAGGATTATCTCAGTTCTTGAAGAGAGGTGGCATGGACTCGAAAACCCAAGCATTAAGACTTACAGTCACTCCTGGGTGCTGGTCAGGGAGTGGGGTGGGGTGTTACAGGGTTATTTTCTTAAACTATGACCACAGAGTATCCCCATGCTCATCCAGAAGCTACTGTTAGAGTTTGAAAGCACCTATAAAATTCCTTTAGTCTGAATATGCCGGGTGGCTGGCTCCTTTTGGCTCAGGTTTCAGCCAGGAGCCAGGATGAAGAAGCTACAGTTGGCAGAGTTCAGAACCCACACAGGACCCAGAGGAAGTCTGCAAAGGCTTAGCTGAGGTGTGGCCTGACACCATTGGCTAACTTTTGATCTCTGCCTTTTGAATATTTTATGCCATCCCTGACTTCCCTCCACCTGGCTATGAAAAGTTGCCTGCACTGTGCTTCATCTGCTGGGCTCAAATTACCCTTGTGGAAATATCCTTGGCGTGGACAGATGCCTTATTGCACCTGTGTCAAGTGGAGAGAACTTCTTTTGGAATCATAGCATTAGAACTGATGACACCGAGACCAGATGGGCTAGGTGACTTCCCAAGTTGCCAACTGTTTATCAAAAAAGTCTGCTTAAAATCGTCTCCGTGGACTTCCAATTTACTGCATCCTATTTGGCTAAATAATACATGGATTGACTTCACAGAGGCCCTTAAATATGTGCAAGTGTTCTCATGAAAGTTGAAGGCAGACACACTCAAACAACTCTAATGTGATTTTTGTTTTGTTTTATCTTCCAAAATCTGAACTGCAGTCATTAGGACAGGCTTTAAGAGCTTGGAGGTTCGCAGGCGGGGCCATGAGAGGTCTTCATATTTTGATGAGTTTATCTTTCTTGGGACCAATTTTTATAAGATGATAGTGGGTCCAGTTTGGTGCCTTGTGGAAGAATAATTAACCTCTAGTGGGTTTGGAAAATCAGACTTGATAGATGGTGTGCATCTAAAGCTGTGCCAACCTTGTGATTAATTCTGGAGTGATTTCCTTTTTCAAGAACCATGCCACAGTGGGGCTTATGGAATCTTCTCTCCTGTTTGAGTGGTTTACAGGCTAAAATAATTCGAGACTCACTGTCATTCTCTGTTCTTTGTTAGGTCATTCATGTGAAAATTTAAGGACCAGTAAAACAATCTGTTTGTCAGGGAAAGAGTGGGCTTTATACTGTGGACCCTCTCCTTAGAGAGTTCTCGGGGTGGGGGGGGGGGAGAGGAGGACAGGCTGAATATTGAGCCAGTATAATAACTTACCCCAGTGTGCTTTGAATACAGATGGCCCCATCTCCCTGGCCAGTGTGTGTGTTTACATCTCTGCTTGACTCTGTTCTATGACAGCACAGTGTTAGCCACTAACTCACCTGCAGCCAGGCTGTGGTGGAGTGCCTAAACTGTGCAGTGAGGCCAACCTGGGCTCTATTGTAGCCATCAGCTGACTGCCTAGAAATAATCATTTTCCCAATCTGGGGCTCAGTTTTCAAATCTGAAAAAAATGCAAAAAGATCTCTCAGCCCATCTAGGTTTTATTGAATATTCAATGAGGTCACGGTAAAAAAATACATAGCCTATCACAGCACCTTTACACACTCTGGGTTCCTTTGCTTGTTTCTCTTTCCTTATCATCTACTAACCACTAGCGGGGAGTTGGTTCTGGCTTCTGGAAGTCAGCACATTATTACCTCCATAGTCAGCCTATGGGGGAAGACTCAGCACAGAAAATATGTGAGAGCTGGGGAGACAGTTCAGGGGTAGAGGTGCTTGCCACCTGACAGCCTAAGCTCAGTCCCCGAGGTCCACATTGTAGTATGAGAGAGCTGTTTCCTGCAAATTATTGTTTGACCTATACACACACACACACACACACACACACACACACAGACACACAGACACACACACACACACACAGACATACACACACACAAACACACACAGACATACACACACACAGACACACACAGACACACAGACACAGACACACACACACACACACACACACACACACACACACACACACACAGTATAATTTAAAATATAGACACAGGGAGCCAGGAGCTTCCTTAGCCCTGCTGAACCCTTAAACAGACACATCCACTTCTCAGCAAATAGCAGTCACGTTGCCCTTTTCCCCAAAGGGAGCCTGACTTCTGAGACCTTTCTAGGTATTGAGTATCAGGGTAATGATAGTAATAGCTTCCAGTTTTACTGCGTGCCAACTTGAGTTAAGCATTTTATGATCATTTTTACCACAAGCCTATCTATGAGGTGGGAGTGAGAGTCCTCCTTGTAATATGAAGGGTCCCATGGCCTGAGGAAGCTAGTTTAGTTATTATCTATAGTTACACATTAGGAGAGCTGGAGACAGAACGGAACCTGGAAATAAAGCTCACTCTTAATCAAGGGCCTTGATAAGACACAAGGCCTAGGTCCCAGGCTCCAATGATAAAACTCATATACATAAGTTACAGCTGCTGTCAATGCAGTCTTGACACTGATAAAGTATGTTTTAACATTTTATAATACACCCAGGAGCCTGCTAGGAATGTAAACACTCAGGCTTCACCCTAGCCCTGAAGAATCAGGCTGGTGGGAAGGCTGAAGGGGGCTCTGTTTCAATGGGGCTCCAGGTGATTCCAGGAGGGAGGGAATGTTTGAGATGTTCAACAATCAGCCTTGTGGGATGTTCCATGATCAGTTGAGCCCATCCATGGCAACGACAGGAGGTATTGTGGATTTTAGAAGGCTCTGGCTCTTTTGAATGCCAGGAAGACTTGCTATTTTGATGAAAGCTGTTGGTTGAAGAAAGAACTAGAAGCTTCATATTTGACTGGGATATTCCCCTACTCCCTTCATGTAGCAACCATGGCAGCCAGCACAGCCACGTTCCGAAAGATTTAAATACTCAATTAATCAATGGAATATTCCATTAGTGGGGTAATCAGTTGCCACTGGCCTGATCTATAGTTACATCTCAGCTGGGCCTCACAAATTGATTCCTGATGAAGTTCTAATTGACTGGACCATCTGATAAAAGGCCAGTTGGAGTTTATTGAAATGGCCAGTGAGCAGTCCCTAGGGTTGGACCTTCCTTAAGGAGAGGCAGGAGTGGGGAATGGGTTGGATGGGTGTGATTTATGCTGGGATCTCACTCATCTTCTCTCTAACACAGTGTTTATGGGTCCCAGGTGAGGGATGAGCGCTCACAACTGGAGTGTGGGGAGCAGATAGCTGCTTTGAGCCCATCCCAGCCTGGTGTCAGGTGGCCAGAATAGGATTTATCTAGAAACTCTTAAAGCTGTGAGAGTCGAATATGCTTAAGAATGAACCAAAGAACTTCTGAGAGATATATTCGAGTTTCAGTTACTCAGATTCCCTGGGTGTAGGGTTAGGCCCAGAAATCTGTATTTTAACATATAACCCAGGACTCCAGACTTTTTCAGTAACATTGCTATCGGCGCTGGACACGTTTCTGGGAAGCCTGGAGTATTTTAGGCTTTATGTAGGGAGAAATGTGCCTGTGCCCTGTCAAAGAATCCAGCTTCGTATTTGCCTGCAGCTTGTTTTGCGTAACTTTTTCCTTCTAAATGTTCTGCATTCACAACTAATGGTTTTGTCTCCGTATTTGGATTAGTCACAGACTTGTATAGTACAGCATGCAATTAAGACAGTGGAGTAGCCCATGTGTTTGTTCCATGGGTTCAGCTGCTCATTCATTTATCGGATACCTTTTAAGATGTGCCAGGACTTGAGGATAGTAAAAGAAATGTGAAATGAGACCGACCCGTGGCTCCTAGTTGTAAAGGGCTTATATTCTGGGGGGAAGAGAGGCAGAAAAACAATGTAACATTAGAGGTGCTGCTGCAGGCCAGTTAGTACAACTGTTGCAAGAATTATATGATATCTATTAGTTTCTTTTTTTTAAATTGGGTTTAGTACCTGGAGTCGTAGAGTCCTAGGTGTGTGTGCAGGGTGTATGTTTATGCATGTTCATGTGGAGACCAGAGGTCCATTTCAGATGATGTAATTTCTTAGGCTCCATGCATTTTTTTTTTTTTAAGATAGGATCTTTCACTGTCCCTAGGACTTTTCTAGTATGCTAGGCTGGCTGACCAGCAAGCTTCAAGATCCTCCTGTTTCTGCTTCCTCAGTGATAGAATTACAAGGGTAGGGCTCCGTGCCCTGCTTTTGTTTGTTTGTTTGTTTGTTTGTTTTTTCTTTTTTTGGTGTGTTATGGCAAGTACTTTCCAGGCTGAACTATTTCCCTGGGCCCAAAGTCTTGCATGTACTTAGAAGAATTTCCTTCCCCAGTCCACAGAGTTGTAGGTGACATTTGTGACTCCTGCTTAAGGATAGCCTTGAATGATCTCCGTGTAGAAAAGTGGCTTTCATTAGTTTTTCTTGCAGAACCTATAGACAATGGGCATTCTTAGGGAGACCAGATTTAGATATAAATAGTCCAAAACTTTGAGGGTCTGAAAAAGAGGCTGAACAAGATGTTATTTTGAGGGTAAATTCACTGATGAGTGTTCCACAAGGGAGGGCCATGGTCCTGTTGTGAGCATTTCTTTTTCTTTTCTCCCCTCATCTCTTTTCCCTGTTTTCAGTTTCTCCTTTGCCTCCTTTCTCCCTTTCTCTCTCACTATTTTCTTCCCCTTCAATGCACCATGTTTTGTTTACTTGCAGCTTTAATTTCTGTTTAGATACAAATGCCCAATGTTTTTTCTTTGCAAATACACTCTGGTGTTGTGGATGATGTGGAAAAATAGTTTAGAGCCTCAGAATGCCCTGCTCTGGCCCTGGAGCTATTGAATGTTTTAATTCCTTTAGAGTTGTCCTGCCCTTAAGTGCCGCAGCAGTGTTTGGGCAGATGGAACTCTTAGTGTGGTTTAACATTTCGGTCCCACAGCCTTTGTCATGATGCTTTGCTCCTGACCAAAACTGCCAGCGGGGTCAGACCAGGGCTCCAGCCATGCTTTCTGAGTTCACCATTTATTAAGTGGCTCCTGGGTAAAACCGAAGGAGATATGATTCACTCTGAGAGTTGGATCAGCCTCCAAAGACCCCATAGTTTAGACTAGTGATATCCCCTACCCCCTCCAAGTCGCCATGGATTTCACCTATGGCGGAGTCTGGCTATTCAATGAAGAGATGAGTCTGAAAGTCAGTAGGAAAGGTTTCCTTTGGATTCTCTTCTGATTTCCACCTTCTCTCTCTCTTTTAGGCAGGGCCTCCCTTCCTACATAGTCCAAGCTGGCTTTAAACTCCCAATCCTCCTGCCTCAGTGTTCGCTGTGCTAGAACTACAGGCTGGCATCACCATGCCTAGTTCTCTCACGATTAGCTTAACGTGGAAGTGTCCAAGTGAAATCAACTCATTTTTAAGCTTCTCCACCCCCATGATGCCTCATCCTCCCTTAAGCACAGGAGCAGTAGCAGAGCAAAGCTCAGAGCCTGGCACAGGCTCCTGAGTTTTGCTGGACTTCCTAGCGCATCCAGTTTCCGTTGTATTTATCTTCTATTTATGGCAAGTGTGATAGTTAATTTTATATTTCAATCTGGCGGGCTATGAGGTGCTTTGACTTGCTGTCAAATAATAATCTGAGTGTTTTTTGTGTGTATGTGGAGGGTATTTCTGTAGGAGACTAATTTTATTTGTTTGTTATTTATTCACTTATTCATTTGATACAGGGTCTTGCTAACTGGGTGAACTGGGCTAACCTGGGCTAATTTTTAACAATCTTTGTGGTCCAAGTTAGCCTCGAACTTCATACTCTTCTTTTTCCAGTCTTCCAAAGGCTGGAATTACTGCATGTACTACCTTGTCCAGCTCTAAGAGTAATGTTGAAATCAGTGAGTGGACTTGGCAGAACAGATGGGCCTCTCACATGTTAGTGGGCCTTACCCAGTCATCCAGAGGCCTGAGAACAACAGGGTCACCGTTTCAGTAGCAGAAGGTTTTTCTGGTCAGGTACCTCCAGCAGGGGCGTTACTTTGTTCTGTCTCCTGCTTTGAACTGACTTTTCTAGCCTTCTGGCCTTTAAATCAGAATACCACCATTGGCTCTTATGGGTTTCATGCACTTGAACTTGGATGAGAACTAGCCTATCAAATTTCCTGAATTTCTAGACTGCTGGCTGATGACCTGGGTATTTGTCACTCTCCATAACTATGGAAGTCAATTCCTTAAAAGAAAAAAAAAAAAGCATGTACCTTATTCGTTCTGTTCCTCAGCAGAACCCCGACTATAAAAAATAACATAGTACTCCATTTATTCTCTGTACTTAGCCACAAAAAGAGGAGACTCCTTAAGGAAAGATAGACGGTAAATAATAATAAGAGAGTGTGTGTTTTTGGAAATACACAGCTTCTAGGAAGAATGTTTAGAGTGACTGACCTATACACAGTGAGGAAGGCAAGAAGAGAGGCAGAGAGTTAGGGGTTCAGCTCAGCAGTGCTTGCCTAAAAAGCACAGGGCCCTAGCTTTGGTCTCCAGGAAAAAAAAAAAAGACAGAAACAGAAATATGGCCTTTAGTTCTACTATCTGAGATCAAGAATGGGGCATAGTGGCCAGCACTGTGTCTCTAGTGTTTGGGACAGTTAAGTGGCTGGTGTCAAGGTGTCCTGGCCACTGTCATCAATGACCTCGGAATCTCAGCAGTTTAATCCAACTAAAGGTCATTTTTTTGTTCACTCACACTTTGTTCCCCATGGTCTGGGAGGGAGGAGCCTGCTCTGTTCTGCATCTGGCCTGCGGTCATTAGGCTCTGAAACCGTGACCAGTACAAGTAGCATTGGAGTCTAAGTTTTCTTTTATCCTAAGTAATTTAGATTTAAGTAACTGCTGTGGCTGGTAGCTACCAGATTAGACAGAGCTGCCTAAAGCCCCATCCTCATTAATGCTGATGAGGAAGGAGAGGGAAAGAGACAGAAGGATGGGGTGGGGAGGAGGCAGGGAGGAGAGGGAAGAGGGAAGAGGAGGAGGGGAGGTGAAAGAGAGGGGAAGGGAGGGAGAGGAGAGATGAAGAGAGCGGAGGGGAGGGAAGAGGAGAGGAGGAGAAGAAGGGGGAAGGGAAAGAGGAGGGGATGGAAAAGGAGAAGAGAGGAGAAGAGAGGAGAGGAGAGGAGAAGAGAGGAGAGGAGAGGAGAGTTCTGTCCAGGAGGACCTGGCCTAGATGTGAAAGTACAGACATTCTTCACTCCTTCCTATACGCTTTTTTTTTTCTGGCTCAGAATCCAGCCTATGGCTATACTGTTATACCGTGTTCCCCAGAATAGGTGAGTGCTAAGAGGACAGAGGTTTGATGAGAGTCTGGCAGAAGAGATTGACAGCAGTCTCCAGTAATGAGCCACATGGAGTGACACAGGCAGATAGTGTAAGACAGGTCTGGGCTGTTGGGAGCAGAGTCCTAGTCCTGTTGCTGAGGTTCTGGGAGATGATGCTTGGCTCTGGGTAGAAGAAGGTCAAAGTATGGAGGAACTGAGCCAGGAATACAGCTTCATCAGAAGCTTGGAGAAAGGTCAGACCCGGGTGTCAGCATCCAGCCAAGCAGAAAGCTCTTAGGGAGTGGCTGTGTTTGGGTGTGGGTAGGTCACTTACAGGCTTCTTACACCTCCCTCCTCTTTACAGTGCTCCAAGATGGAAAGGCACTGAGAGGGCAGGGGGCAGCCTGGAGGAAGGAACAGTAGAGAATCACATGCTTTACCTCCCAGTGAGCCCAGCATCAAACTTCATGAGGTGTGAGCCAGTTGGTCACTCGTTTGTCTGACCACTGATTCAGCAAGTGTTTGAAGGACCTGTCACACAGGGCAGGTAAAAACTGGAGATTTTGATTCAGTCAGTTCAGTGGTTCTGAGACATTCTGACACCCTGAAAATCGAAGCCACTCCACTCTAAGCTATTTTTAAGCTAGCAGGTATATAAACCAGATCACGTCATCCCATCTGCCCAACCATCCCTGGGACAAGTCTCACCCCTCTGTGAGAATCAGGGACGGAATGGGAGTTGTAATAAGGTAGGATGTGAGATTTTTTTTTTTTCTGGGTTGAGGTGGATGAGGCTACTCAGTTTCACCACAAAGACTGCATCAAGGTGGCTGTCTGAAAATGTCCGCTTTTGCCTGTCGTTGCGTGGGCAGTTTTGCGGAGGAGGCAACACCTGAGCTGGGCTTTGAAGGCAAGGTGAGAGATTTGACAGGCAGAGATGGAGGGGGTGGGGCCAACCAGGGCAAAAGACGCAGGATGGGTAAACTTGAATAGAGGAGGCATGTGGGTGTGTGCATAGGCAGGGCACAGGAGACCAGCTGGCTAGGGAATGTGTGCTGGTGAAGCTGCAGCTGGAAGGGCTTGCTAGGGCCAGATTAGAGATGGTCTGATTGCTGAGGGAAATTACTCCGAGGCGAGATGTCCACTGAGGCGAGTGAGGGCAAAGCACTAACTACTACAGCTCTGAAGAGTGAAGGGCTGGAATGTGGAAAGCTGAAGGGTGTGAGACACGATGGGGTGTTACTTTGTAACCTGCGGAGAGGGTAACCAATCAATCCTGGCCAAGGGACTGGAGAGGGCTGTTTATGCATATGTGACTTGTGCATATATGTGTCATATCTGTATGTGCACGTGCACACTTAAGTGCGTGCCTGTGTCTGCATGCACTTGTGTGTATGGATGTATATGGATATGTTTCCCTGCGTGTGCATGTTTGTGTGCACAAGTGTGTGCAAGGTCAGTGAAAGCATGTGTGCACTTGCCTGTGTGCAAGGGTCTTTGCATGTGTATACATGTGTGTGAACATACAGGGGAAGTGGGAAAAGGCCCTAGAGCAGGATTTGATTTAATAACTCAGCAGACACTTGTTTGTGTCTGCTCTGGGCCTGCTCAGACATGCCTGGCTTGCTGTCGCGCGGATGGGTCAGGAAGGGGCAGTCTTGACGCCATCTTTTTCTGTCAGAAAAATCAAGGGGCATGCTGTTGCCTAGAGGGCAGAGGTGGATATTATTGATTTCTTCTAAAACAGCAATCTCCTTCTGAAAGACTGACTAGCTGCAACTGGCATGGAAGTAGCCTGAGTCTTGGACCAGGACAAAAGGTGCATCTCAGGTTGGGTCCCCGAGGAGCCACCCTTAGGCCTTCAGAGTTGAGGAGGGGCAGGCTGCCCAAAGGCAGCCTCAGTGTCAGTCTGCTGAATATACAGCAGGGTGCAGATAGGCTCCTATCACAGCCTGCCTGGATATCCCATGTACAGCATAAGCCCGTAGAGTCTGGTGTGAAGGCTACATAACAGTCCCACCTGGGGTAGTTGTACTTTTAAAGGGGTACGTGGAATTTCTACTTGAATCTACGACAGCACCCCACTGCCTTTTACTAATGGCAGCTGGGGGCTCTGGGAAGAAGATTTCTTTTCCCAGTAAAGACTTTCCGTCTGGAAACAGTATAATTTCGGGACATAGTAATAAATTCTCCATATAGGACTGAGAAGCTGACATTTCCTCATTGTGTGTGTTTCTGTAATGGTTACAAGAATTCCTCATTCCCACCCTAGCTATAATCCCAATTAGAGAGAAAGAGAGAGAGAGAGAGAGAGAGAGAGAGAGAGAGAGAGAGAGAGAGAGAGAGAGAGATATTGCCCAATTAGAGAGATTGCAAAGGAGGGGTTGTCTTCAAAGCATTTGGGTTTCAGGGCTATCTTGATGTGTGTGTGTGTGTGTGTGTGTGTGTGTGTGATGTATAAAGTTTTAATCACAAATGGAGCTGGCAGTAAAAGGCAGTGTGTTATCTGGGAAGAATTTATCTTCTTGCCTTTTATACCATTAAACATAGGAAGACACTAACCGAGCCTTCTTCGTTCCCTGTCTGCTTCCGTGGGGAGGTTACAAATGTGGGGGCTGAGCTACTGCTACCCAGGCACCCATCCTTAGACTTTCAATGATCTAGACTGTAATGATCATCGGGGGACACTTTGCCCCTTGCCTCAGCAGCAGCTCCTCTTCCTCTGAGGCATGACACTAAGCTTGCATCTCCAGGCTGGTTCTTACCAAGGACCTGGGGTACCTCTCCCAAGGCTCCTTTCAGTTTTCTGGTACTTGTTTCTCACCCTGTGCCCAAATAAAAAGCATGCAAATTATGCTTTATTCAGCCCCAGTCTTGCCCTGTGTTGCATTGCAGAGAAATTTGCCCGGTCCCTCTCAGCTTCAGTTCTCCATCTGTAAAATGGGAGAATGATGGATATTCGGTCTCAAGGGTTGCCTCTGAGGCCAGTTGACTGTCCCTGGGGCAAATGCTGTGGTCTAGTGACCACAAGGACACTTGGCTTGTCTGAATGAACCTGATAGATTGAACAGGGCAGATGACAGCTGGGTTTAACACCTAAGCGTTGTGGGCCCTGGGGCAAATTATTTTGGCTCTAGGTGCTTTATTTTTTCTGCCTCTAAATAGTGGGGTAAGAATAGCACCTAAGGCACAGGGCAGTGGGAGAGTAGAGACAGTCAATGTGCAAGAACAAGAGCTAACACTCACAGAGCACTTTGTATGTGGGAGAAGGAGGGGTTCTACCACTTTCCACGTGAGGGCCAGTTGGCCAGGCACACAGCCAGCCAACAGTTATTGCGCACCCGTGGTCAGGCAGTTAGAATCAAATGGAGAAGAGGGCCGACTTGGTCCAAGTTATGATGTGCAGGAGGAGGTGGACTAACCAGACATCTTGTGATGGGGGCTGCATGCTTTGGGGGTGGGGCAGACATACCTTGAGGGAGGACTTATTGTCTCTAAGAAGCTCCAAGGCCAGAAGAAGGGATAAGGGAGGTAGCTTCTTCCCAGGTCTGGAAGCAGCTGCCAATCACCCATGGGACTTAAAGCCTTGGGCAGGGAGGCTGGATAGCAGGGGTGAGATGAGACTGCCTTTTGAGTGGAATCTGAGCTCAGAGGCAGGAGTATACATTTGAGAACTGTTTCCTTGGCTACAGCTTCCAGCCCAGAGGCTCTTATGAGAAGCTGCTGGCTGCCCATGGCTTGCAGGTCCCAGGGAAGAGCAGGTGGAAGAACTTCTTTGCCAGGCCTGATGGGCTGGGCCTCTCCAGCTACCCTCTGACAGCCCTTTTGTTGTGGGTACCTCCTTCCCTTAACTTTCTCTCCCAGATCTGCATTCCAGAGCAGATTGGCATATGGATATTGTCTGCGGGAGGTGGGGGGAGCAAGGAGGGGTGTCCAGCTCAATGCATGTCACAGATGCCCACGGAGAGCTGGGGAGGATTAAAGCGAATCATTAATTGTCATTAAATATGCTGGGGCTTGACAGCCTTGGGTTTATTTTTGCACTGAAGCCCAGACGTGCTTTGCACATGTCCCTGGGTTCCAGGCTCTAGGGGAAAAGAGAAAATTGGGTGCAGTTAGCATCTGCCAGGCTCTCTAGGGGCTTCTAGGACTGGCACAAACCCTGGCTTCTGGGGCCCCTTGGTCTCCTTGGCTTTCTGCCCCACTAGGGCCTCTGCAAAGCAGAGCTGAGATCTCTACGACTGGTTAACTTGTCTGCCAAGAACCTTGGGGATGAGGTGGGGTGGGGGGCAGTCCAGAGAGAATATGAATGGTGTCAAGGTGCAGGTCATTACGAGGAAAGTTAAAATGCTGTCAAGAAAAGCACTGTGTCTTACAGAACGTGTTTACAGCAGGCCTTTTGTGCATGCTGCCTTCCATAGGGTTCTGGGTCAGTTTTCCTTTCAGATAGTTGTTGAAAACCCAGATTATTTTCTCGTTGTTGCTGGTTTTCAGTGGGTTGTTTGTTTGGAGGTATGTAGCTCAGGCTGGCCTCAAATTTTTTTATGTCATTGAGGATAACCTTGAACCCCAGTCCTCTTGCTTCCTCCTCTCAAGTGCTGGTATTACAAGTGTGCACCACCAAGCTCCCCTCAGGCTTGCCTGTGAGAGCCATTTTGTTATTTTTACAAGAGGGTGACGGCTCTGGCTGGAAGAGCTAGTGGGATATTACTGAGGAACTCATGTTACTCAAGGTTGTCCTATGCAGTGAGAGGTCCCAAAAGGTCAGAGAAATACTTAGCCATGAGGGCTAGTGCCCAGTGTCACCCTGTGTCAGCACCCGCGAGTGAACCACATGGGTTGGAACCTCTACAAACTTCTCTATTAACAGAGAGTAGCAGAGAGAGCTCTCCTAAGTAACACAGCCCTTGATGTCCCTCATTTCAATATCTTTGCTGGCATATTCCTCTTGTACCTTCTTAGCCAGCGGTGTTGAATCTCTCTATGGTTTTCTTCAATGGCACACCTCTACAGTCTTTTTACCACAGTGGGGCTGTGGTAAACCACCATGTGGATGTGTTATTAGTTTTTCCTCCACACACTTGAGTTTGTTAGGATGTAGAAATTCTGTTGGGTAGTGCTGGAAGGGCCTGGGCATATCATAGGTGGGGAACCCTGTACTGGGCAGAGGGTGGGAGATGGTGCCCCCTGATATCCCATCAGGCTCATCTGATGTGTTATGTGACAGACCAAATTGTCATCCCCCTCTCCCAGGCCCTGACCCCAGTTGGTTTACACTGAAGGCTTAGCCTCTGGTGTGGCTATATTTGGAAATAAGGTGTTTGAAGGGATAATTAACAGGAGAATTTGTGCTTAAGGTGGGCTATAATGAATTATAAGAAGAGATTAGGCTAAAAATAACACAGACAAGGGGTGGAGACATATTTCCATATTGCTGAAAGGCCATAGGGAAAACCAGCTCGGTCGACAACTTGATCTTGGACTCTGGCTACTAAAACTTTGAGAAAATAAATTTCTATTGTTTAAGTCACCTAAGAACTGGTATTTCGTATAGTAGCCCTGGCTGTGAAGACACACTGACCAAGGCATTGGAATAGCATTGATGTTAGTGGACGTTCTATTCTACCTCACCTGGCTCTGGGCCTGAGAAGAAAGTTCTTAGTAGGATAAGTCATAATGATCTTTTTCTCCCTCTGAGCTATATGTTGAGATTTTTCTCCTTTCAAGTGTGATACTTAGACTCAAATGCCACTTGCTTTGCTTGCATTCCTGGATAATGTCTTTCCCATACACTGGAATGTTTACTGTGGCTCACTTGAGAACAAGCTCAGATGAAATCTGGCCCTATAGATATCTGGATGTCCCTGAGCATGGTTTGTGGTAGAAAGTCATGAGACCTCTTTGGGGGTCACAAAAAGTGCTAAAATTACATGACTTTATCTCGAGTCTCACTTCTCTTATCTTAGTCTGGAAAGGCAAGACTAGACCAGGGAAGTCAAGGAGATTTGCCAGTTGTAATTAATTCATTGTGGTTGCCCTGGATCTATAGGAGAAAATGCCACTTTGAAGGGTGCTGGGGAGAACTTTGGTTGAATACTTGTCCTCTTAAAACTGAAATGGATTCTGCATTCCCCAGATCCCTCGCTGACCAGAGATTCCCGTACACATTGGGTCTAAATGTGCACTGGTGCTGGATCTTGCTCCTGTTTTTCGGATGCAGTCTTGGCTCTCCCACACTCCCGTTCCCCCATTCTTCATAGGCTCTCTCTCCTTGTTGGCCCTTTTCACCAAGGCCTGTGCACATCTCAAGCTTCTCTCTTACCCCCAATCAAGCTGTCTTTTCTGAATCTTATTATTTAGCATCCCATAGAGGCCCGCATCTGGCAACCCCTAACTGGGAATCTAGCTCTCAACACTGGCTTGCTCTGTTGCCAGTGGTCAGCAGGTGGAATATCAGATTGTGAGCTAGGAAGCTGCTCAAACCCCTTTGAAGCTCATCCTCCCAGCAATCCAATCGAGAGGAGGAGTCTGGAGGTTGGAGCTTTTGTTTTAAAGAGGAGAATGGTGCGTGTGTGTGTGTGTGTGTGTGTGTGTGTGTGTGTGTCCCAAAAGAAAGCACTTCAGATGCACGCGAGGCAAGCGTATCTGTTTTGCACCGCACTGTAATTGTTCTACCTAAGATGAAATATGTTATTTTTCTTAAGTAAAGCTACAGGCAGTTTATTAGCAGGGCTAATTAACCCACAATCAGGCACTGGCTCACCTCTAATCACAACCTGCCTGCGTTCTTCACAGGCAATGTGCTGGTGCTACAGCACTTGTATTTATAAATATATGCAATGCAATATGAACTATATTTATGGGGACAACATCAATTTTTTTAGCCACAAAATCTGACCTACCTAAAACAGACGGTGAAAGGACTGGACTGCCAAGCTGGGGACGGAGGTGGAGGCCCCTCATCTCTAACACTAATCTTTTTTTTTTTTTTCTCTCCCTTCTCCTATTTTTTTTTTTAAGTTCCCAGCCTGTTAGGCAGTGTTTCCTCCTGGGAAGAGTTCCTGGGTGAAAGGTTGCGTTGTGCGTTGTGTGTTGCATCTGACTGATTGGTGGCTCCTTCTGTGCTTCCCTTAGTCCCTCCTTGCGGGGGTGGGTGGGTAAGGGGGTGTGGTTCTGGTGGTATTAAGGGGTGTCTTGTCCAGGGGAGATTGTGGAACGTGCACAGCTCTTCTGGGGCTTGGGCTAGGTCAGGGTTGAGGGCGTGTCTCCAAGTATGTAGGAGACTCTGCCAGTTCTGGAAGAAGTGGTCTCATTGGTAGTAGGTGACCCAGGTGAGATGAGTGTGGTGGTCAGAGGCCCTGGGATGCACATGTCTTGACCTGACACTTGTGTAACTTCAAGTTTCAACATGCTGAATGAGAATAAAGAACCAAATGGAACGAAAAACTGAGCTCCAGGGATTTATTTATTTATTTATTTATTCATTTACAGGGATTATAGTAGAGTCTGTGATAAAGACTGACTTGAGGGCTAAGTGAAAGTCTCAAGAGTGTACTAACTGTGGCCCACTGAACAGGAGAGGGCACTGAGAGAGGGCAGCCAAGACCCAGCTGGATCCTCTGCCTGGACTGGAGGGAAGAAAGACTGGAGTGTAAACATACATGGGCTTAGCTCTGTGTCTGAGAGAAGACTGTTAACTCTATGTCTGGACCAGTAAGACCCCCTGATGTAGGATGGTCATGAGGCAAGCAAGAAGGGACCTGCTGGAGGAGTAGAATCTCCTAGTCAACAGCTGCTTACTTGAGGTAATGTGGTGAGGCAAGAGAC
This sequence comes from Grammomys surdaster, assembly GCF_004785775.1. Taxonomy (NCBI): domain Eukaryota; kingdom Metazoa; phylum Chordata; class Mammalia; order Rodentia; family Muridae; genus Grammomys; species Grammomys surdaster. The sequence goes on from NW_021627825.1 coordinate 18,330, forward strand.
AAAGGGAAGCCAGGATGAAGAAAAGACTAAAGGAAAGAGAGGAGGAGAAGGAAAAATAAAAAGAAGAAAGAGGAGGGTAGGAGGGGGAAGAGGAGGAAGAGGAAAGAGAGAAAAAAGGAAGGGATTCAGGATCCAATATGTCAAGAAATAGGCCATACACGTTGACACACACTATTACACGCAATTCTTCAGTCCTTTATCATAGAACACATACTGATTTTATGGAAATGGAATTAGGACAATTTTTTTTTTTTAAAAATTAGTACATGAGCTTGGTCTGGTGGTGCTCACCTGAAATGGTAGTACTCAGGATTCGGAGGCAGGAAGACGATGTGTTCAAGGCTAGCCTGGGCTATAGAGACGGTTTCAAACAGTCTGGGCACATGGCAAGGAATCAAATGATGGATCCACACCAAATCAAAATAAAACAAAATACAGTCCAGCATGAGGACACAGGTCCGCCTGCCTCTCTTTTCACCTGTCGTTTTTCAGATGTCCGCTTAGGTGGGTCACGCCTGCTTGTTGAGTAACTAGGCCACTGGTTCTTAAAGCAGTTTTAACCTGTACTGTTGTTCTTCACATTAGTCGGGGAGAACTGATCTGTCCATTGACTCAGGAGATCCTCCAAGCTCATGAAATCCTGCTACTCAAGCTTAGCTCTTTATATGAGACCCAGGTAACATGATCTGAGGAATGTCAGATGCCATGTTTATTGTTTACAAAGTTCAGGGTTTAAGATTTCAGGCTAAGCCAGGGTGTTCCTGTGGGGACAGGTGACAGGGTGTGGTGACCTCCAGCCTGTGTGAGTCTTGGTCCATTTATATGCGATGTTTGTGCCAGGTTTTCCCTTGCTCTTCCCATAAGCTTGGATTGGTTATGGAGAGAAGTGAAGTGAGAGTAAATAATCTGCTTTCTTCTTGTGGTTCATTTGTTTTCAGTCAGGACTAGAAGCTTGGATTAAAGCTAGGTGAGGGCAAGTCTGGAACCAGAGGGTGAGCCTCAGATGTTGAGTGCAAATACAGTCTTCCTTCCATAAGTTGCCCTGGTCCCAGTGTTTCATCACAGCCACAGAAAAGTAATATAGATCATAGATAGAGTCAGCATTGGAAAATTCTCACTCTGAGACCAAGGCTAGGCATTAGTGAGTCACACAGAACCTAGGGATGGCCAGAGCAAGAAGTAACTTGTCAGACTAGGAGATCTGGTACTGTCTGGTCCCTCAGGAAGAGACTATGACTATGTCCTTTGGCATACCTGCTTCACCTTTTTAGTAGAAGATGCAAGAAAGTGAGGTCAGTTTTAAAGACCAATTTTATGTCAATAAGATTTATTTTCTGAGCCAAGGACTAGACAACACAAACATGGATGATGATGTGTTATACCAAATGACCAGAGTCCAAAGTTAGGAGGTTAGTCGGAAATGTGAAGCAAGGAAAGTAAATTGCAACCATATTAATTTTTAGGTCCCTTTGACTATGTGGTATTTTGATGTCCCTTTGGCCATGTGGTGCTTTGAATAGCTTCCTTCTCAGTTGGTGATGCTGTTTGGGGAGGTTTAGAATGTGTACTGTTGCTGGAGGAAGTGTCACTGGGGTGAGCTTTGAGGGTTTATAACCTTATTCTACTTCCTCTCTTTGTGGTCTCTGTCTCTCTGTCTCTGTCTCTGTCTCTCTCTCTCTCTCTGTGTGTGTGTATGTGTGTGTGTGCACACATGCATGTTTTATTTGCAGTCAAAGATGTGACCTCTCAGATCTCTGCTCCTGCTGACACACTTGCCCTTCTTGGCTGTGACAGACTCTTGTCCCCATGGGTCTATGAATGCAAATACAGTCTTCCTTCTGTAAGTTGCCTTGGTTCTAGTATTTCATCACAGCCACAGAAAAGTAACTAATACAGATCATAGATAGAATTAGCATCTCATCCCTTGTTGCCTATCGGAGAACTTTTAAGAGTTCTCTTACCAGGTATATGAAATGAGTAACCCATAAGGTTTTCTGGTTTGTTTAGTTTTGGGGTTTTGATTTTTTTTTTGAGACAGGATTTCTTGTGACTCATGATAGCTTAGAACTCACTAATAGCATAGGATGACCTTGAACTTCTAATCCTCTGCCTCCACTTCCAGAGTGCTGAGATTACAGGTGTGTACTATCTAGAACGGATTTATGAAGTTCTGGGATCTAACTCAGGGCTTCTTGGAGCACTGTATCCATTGAGTGGCACAGCCTAGGGGTATTAATTGACTCAGGGATGCAGGCAGGGTGGTGCTGGGCTTATCCTTAAAAACATAGATCCTCTCTCTTCTTCACTCACATGTGAAGGGAAGCAGACAAATTGGCCATCCCAACAAAGAACTGAAGAACTATAGTGAGTAAGTGTGCCCACAAGATCGTGCCCCAAAGGCTGGGATGCAGAGATGAAGCTCAAATCCACTACCACAAAGGCACAGCTGCTGTAACTTTGCTCAGATTCACAGACAGTAGAACAGTGGCTGCTGGGGCTGGAGGGAGGAAGGAAACGGGATCAGTGCATGGGTGTGGAGTTTCAGTTTTGTGAGGTGAGAACGTCCTTAGCTTGGATAGTGGAGAAGGATGACACAGCAATGTGAATATATTTAATATCACAGACCTGTATGCTTAAATACCATTAAAGTAGGAACTTAAAAAAAACTATAGTTGCCTACAGTGGAGCCATAAAGTCAAGAAATCCTACTATAGGATTAATACTCATCAGAAAAAGAGTACACAGAGGAATCCCTGTCCTATGTAAGACTGATCATTGGCTGACAGTGAATTTTTAGGATATTGATTCTTAAATTTGAAAAACAGTAGGAGAAACCTTTTTCTAAAACAAAGAAGAAACCCTCAAACTTTCTGCTAGTTCTCTGATAGTAGACAGAGAACAGAAAGATCACCACTTAAAGGGGAAATAAACCAGGCAAGGCCACAGCTGCCCGAGGCAGGATATTCAGTGTCCCCTCAGCTACAGATGAGTGTGTCCCAAAGGGGAAGCCGCTGGCACTGGATGAGGCTGAACATCTGAATGTTCACAAGAGCATTTTGGAAGCAACATCCATCATATCCATGCCTCTGTCCCTCTTGCAGAATAGACTTCATTAAGTGTGTCTCTCTGGCCACCAGGAGACAAGACTATGATACCTAGTCTGCAGACCCTTTTGGCTTCCTGAAAGATGTCTTTGACATCATTCTTGGATTAGGTCATCTGGGAAACCTTCTGTCTGGTCAGTGTCCTCCCTGCTTCCTATATAAATAACAAGGTTGACATGTATCAGAGATGAGTTCCTACTTGTTGGATGGATCTGCAACATCTAGATCAGTGGTTCTCAACCTTCTTAATGCTGTAACCCTTCAATACAGGTCCTCACGCTGTGGTGACTTCCAAACATTAAATTATTTCATCACTACTTGATAAATGTAGTTTTTTCTACTGTTACAAACTGTAATGTAAGTATCTGATATTCAAGATCTCTGATATGCAACCCACAAGGGGTGGGTCTCAACCCGTAGGATGAGAACCACTGATCTACATGAATCAAAATCTTTTTGGTTACATGTGACCAAAATCCATCTTGAAATGCTTAACACCCAAAAAAAGCAAATCAGTTTTTATATGCTGCAATGTCAGCGTCAGCTTCCTCCAGCGGCTCAAATCATGCCACCAGCACCCCATCCCCATTTCTCCTCCATTCTCTTTCTCCACAGCTCACTCTCATTCACCTGCTCTTTCTGGAAGTCCCGCTTTGCGTGGCGGTCCTTGGCGCCATATAACCGTACCATCCTTCTTCCTAGAGATCAATCCCGAGTTGATTTTTCTCAACAGGCTTTGTTCTCAAGCCTGTCCACAAGCTACTAACATGCTAAGGGTCGGAACACCCTGAACTAGTTGTCCACTTCTAAAGCCAGAGCTGGGGGGAGGGGGGTCCACCACCAGAGCCATAGGCTGAACGTGACAGTGGAGCTGGCCCTTGGGAGAGTAAGTGGGCACTGTTACCAGAAAGGGAAATGCATATAAACTGCCCAAGACACATTTTGTATAGACAGCTTATAGGCAGAAGGGTCTATTTTCTCTCACCTTTTGAGAGCATAGTTCATCACAGTAGTGGAAGCTTGAGGCAGCTGGTGGTGCTGAATCTGGTCAGAAAGCAGCCGTGAGTGTAGATGCTTCACTCGCTTCCTCCTTTATTCAGCCTGGGACCCAGACATTGGTATTCTGCTGCCTATATTTGAGATGGGTTGTCCCACCTCAGCTAAACTTCTCTGGAAATGCCCCCACAGACATGCTCAGAGACACATCTTTGAGGTGTGAGAAAGGCATGAGAAGCAATCCTGGTTTTAGGACCCTGCTGAACTACCCTTTCCCGGGCTCAGTACCCCTGTAGTTGGTGACCCGCCTTCAGATCACTTAGTGTGTGGCCTGTAACTGAGTCCCTACGCATGAGACCGCCAACATCTTTCCCTTTGAATCCAAGGGTGTGCTCCAGTCCACCAGCTCCCCACCCAGAGAGAAGGGCCAACCACAGGGCTGCAGGGACGGTGCCCTATTTTGGAAAGCTCACCTTTTGGAGATTTCAATCTCACCTCCTTCCCCCTGCCAAGATTCAAAGCCTTAACCTTTTTATTCCCTTCCAAGTTATTTTCTTCATTTGTCAGGTCCCTGTGGTGCTGTGTGGTGCTTGCTGAATGGTGTTGGTTTGTTATTTTCACTCTGTACTGTGCCCTGACACTTCCCAGAGGTGCGGGCACATTCTAAAATAATGATCTCCCCATAGCCTAAGAAGTCTGACCCTCTGCAGTGGTGTGAGCAGCTTTGGGCTGGGGGAGGGGCTGGAGGTTTTTTGTTCCCCACCACCACCACCTAGGGCTCAAGGAGGGTGTAAAAGATCTGAGAGAGCAAGCCAAAGGTAGGGAGGGGTGTTGAAACCTCAGAGGTCCTGGCCTGAGTGGTAACATCGGGCTCCACTCAGGTGAACTAGGTAGAGGTCACAGTCCGGTATGGAAGAGTCCTTCTGGACCCAGCACAGTGAGGCAGGCCTGGATCCTCCTCTTAGGGCCAGAGCAGGCAGCAGGTCACCCCCTTTCAGTCTTGTGTTTCCTCTTCACCTGTGTTGTCTGATTGTTCCACATCCAGGGCTTTACTCCAGGGGTTAAAGTTTCTAACTTCCCTTCTTTTTATTTTTTCCCCATTTATTTGTTTGTTTGTTCATTCATTCATTCATTCATTCATTCATTCATTTACTTTACATCCAGATTCCAGCTCCCCTCCCCTCCTCCAGTTCCACCTTACAACCCCCCCCCCCCCCCCCCCCCCCTTTTCTCTTCAGAGAAGAGGGAGCCCCCCCCCCCCCCCACTGGGTCCCAACCAACCCTGGTACCTCAAGTCACAGCAGGACTAAGCATGTCCTCTCCCAATGGCAGCCCAGCAAGGGGGAAGGGAACTAAAGGCAGACAACAGTCTGAATTCTCTTCTTTAAGGAGACTCGTCAAGATACTATGGGGTAAGGGAGACTCCAGGTAACAGGGGTTAGGACAAGGGGCAGGGGCATTGCTCTCTTGGGACAAATTTTTTTCCTGTTGCTTCCCTGGACAGGACCTATTTGACCCTGGATCAGTAATCTCTTTCACGGTCAGGTCTCTCCCACAGACTGCCTTGGCTTTTCTCCACCAGGACCAGAAATTTAATTTGCAATGATTTCCCCTGGCCTGAGCTAAGGCTCTCTTGCCCTGTATTTCTGGCTGCTGCTAAAGTGGGCCCTCCCCTTCCAGTCTCCTTTCAGATTCCTTGGATAAAATTGATTCTCTGTGAGCCTCTCACTGAGATGCAGCTTAGAGAAGTGAGGCCAACAAACCATCTCCCTCATCGGATGAGCTGTGCAATTAAGCCTGGAGATCTATGTGTGCGCATGTGTGAGTGTGGCTTACATGGCCAATGAAGGTATAGAGGGAAGGGAGATGGCTCTCTTAACTAAGAACTGTGATGCCTTTAGAGACACCTGCTGAGTTCCTCCAGGACCAGCTGGTGCAGGTGATAGTGGCAGGCTCCCCTGGGGCTTCTGTGCAACTATCTCCCTCCCCTGAACGTGGGTGGGTCAGGAGGGGCTGTTTCACTAGTCCGAAGGATCAGGAATAGATGTAAAACTCATATTCAAAACATATAATCCCTTTTCTCTCTTCCTCTGCATTCTTCCGCAGCTGCAGATAAATGTTGCAGGGTCCACATCTTAGCTTTCTGTGTCTCTGTGTACCTTCTCTGAAGTTTTCTGCACTGGGCTCCCAGTGGGATCACTTCCTTCCTACTGTTCTCCTGGTCTCCTATCCAGACTTTCCAGAACCTGACAGCCTGTGCTCTTCTGCCTCTCTGATTCTCCCTGCTTGTCGGGTTACTTTTCATTCAAAGCTAAGTGGTGTCTTCTCCAGGAACTCTGTGTACTATCCTCTCCACTGCAGTCCCCAGTACAATTTGAGTCCACCATCTCAAGTCACCAGGCTGGGTAGTAAGGACCTGGCGTGTTATCAGTTACTCATGGCATGACCTAGAGACAGGTCTTATTTTGTTGTTGCTTTGCTTGTTTGCCTGGTTTCAATAAAAAGGGCGAATGGTCAACAGCATTTGGTCCAAGGTTCATGAAAACCACTAGAAACAAACAAACAAACACCAAAACAAACAATAACAACAAAACCAAAACCTTATTTTTAGCCTCTGTATTCTTGTCTCTGGAAAATGGAACATGAAATAATATGTCTAAAGGCTCCAGTACAATGACAGACACACAGTCGAATCTTTGTTTACATGTTTCTCTCCCCTCACAAAAGTGCAGCATTTCCCCAATGGGACTACAGCACTATGAAGAGAAGAGACTGGATGCACTTAATGTCTGAGTCCCCTGTTCCCAGCCTCGAGCTTCCTTCAGGTTAATGTTTAAGAGTGTTGTTTGTGATCTTTGATCTAGCTCCTACTAACATCCCTGGGGGCTTTTCTTTCACTGCTTCCTCTTCGGTTAGTAACATCCACCCAAACATCCAGAGTCCTTCTAACATCCTCCCAAACATCTAGAGTTCTTCTAACATCC
>NW_021627826.1:0-15065 GCF_004785775.1 Grammomys surdaster
GAGAGAGAGAGAGAGAGAGAGAGAGAGAGAGAGAGAGAGAGAGAGAGAACAGGATATCACCAAAACTATTAGCATTGGCTCTTTATTGTGATTTTTTTCTTTAGCCTTAATTGTAATGTGTGAGATTTACAAATAACAAGTATGTTTTGTCCTTACCATTGGGAAAAGTCAGGTTGGTTTCCATTTGATAATTTACAAACCAAACCATGCTGAAGATCTTGTTACTGTTCCCTAAAGATAGTCTCTTCAGAATACAGCCTCCTCTGAGGTCCTATGTATGTGTCAGTGGCCAAAGAAATAAGGACATCTGCCACCAGTGTTACAGACATAAAAGAATGGTAAGGCCCTTTCTGGGGTAGTCTCTGGCCACACTTCTCAGCCCTGGGTGCATCCTAGGAGGTCCAGCTGAGCTTTGGCTATACATTTCCTCCCCTACTGCTCTCCCTCCTGATCCTGATCCTCCCCTCCCCTCCTGGTGCCTCAGCTTTCATCTCCACAAATTCTATTCAGCAGTGAGTCCCTGAACTTTCTAATTGAGATCAGAGATAAATATAGTGGGGAAGGCAGGCAAGAGAGGGAGGAGGCTTCGTTTTAATTTGCCACATTTCCCATTAATAACAACTTCTAATTAAAAAGTCTCCATCTCCCAGCCCAAGTCCAAGAGAAAAGCCTCCACAGGTCTGCCTGACTGGGACCTCTGTGCCAGTGAGTTCACAGTGCAGATTTCTGTACCAGCTGAGCCCTCATTGTCAGAAGCCATAATTAATCTGGGGGAGGGGGATATATCACTAAAGACCATAGCAGATCTCCAAGAGGGGCCACACACCTTCACTGGGCAGTGGTACCTGCTGCTATTTTGTTAGAGCTTGTCTGGCAAGGATGAACCACAAGACAGATGTTCAGGCGAGTAAGGAGTATTTCAACATGGTTGAAGCTTCATGTTTAGGGCGACAGAAGGGCCGAACAGTACTATGGAAAAGGCAGCTTGTTCTTATTATTCTAGGATGCACCAGCATCTCTTTTTCTTTTTCTTCCAGAGTCTCCTCTTCAGAGAGTCACGTGTATACTGTGTGTGTGTGTGTGTGTGTGTGTGTGTGTGTGTGTGTGTGTGTAGGACTGGCTGTGTTGCTGATGGAGGTGCAATGGCTCTTAACAGTCTAAGACAGACAGTGGGACGTGCCATTTAGTATTGATCTAAACACAAGTTAATTTTTTTTCCCTCCAGAAATACTGTAAATGCCTTGGTTACTTGCTGAACTGAAGAAAGCACTCTAAATAAGCTCCTGTGAATAAATGAAGGCTGAATGAACAGAAATATCTTTTGAGGACTTTCAGTCATCTGCCTTTACCTGGCTTCTCAGCACCCACACCTAGTAAGGGGTAGGTAGCAGGATCTCAAATCTAATCCACCCAAATACAACTTGGGACCTGTCCCTCACATAGCCCTCTTCTCAGTTCAGAAGGCTTCTTTTCATGCTTAGTTCTGCTCTTCATCTTGCATGCTGCCTCCCTTAGCCACAAGACATCATGTTGCCTCTACATTCAAGATACATCCAGAATCCAGCAGAAGTCTCTTTTCCTGTAACTGCTGGGACCCTAATCAGCATGGCCATCATCTTTCTGCTCTGGTACAGCCAGGCACTTCTGTATGACAAGGACACAATCTGAGAGATGCATCACTGGGAGATTTTGTCATGGGTTTTCACTTACACAAACCTAGACAGTACAGATCAATCACTCAGTGCATCTTGATGCAGTCAAGAGATGTGCTAAACACAAGATGGATGAGGCTGTGATACATGCTAGGACTCTTTTACAGTAAACTCTTTATACAGATGCACCCATGTGTATAGAAGGAGTATGCTAAATGAATATAAAGAGTATGATGTAGTGAAAAATAAAAACCAGTAACAATGTTATATGACCATTACCATTATGCCTTATGTATATTCATAATTGTCAGTGTAGTGGGTTATCTGCATCATCACATACATGGATTGCCTTATGCTGTGATATTCAGTTGACTACAACACCATTAGGTGGTAGAAATAATTCAGATTCATTAAAATGCTCTAAGACACCCACAGACTGTATGCTTGTTCTTGACCAGAATGATACATGGTAAACTCCACATTTCATAGATTCCTAGCTATACTGTTTTCTTCCACATTTGTTCCTGAAGGTCCATTTTTAACCCAGCAGTGGGAGGGAGCCATGTAAAGCATAATTGACATGGTGTTCCTCTTATGCTCAGACCCCTTTAGCAGCATCCTTTCTTACTAGAACAAAATTTCTTGTCATTCTCTAGCCTCTTTTTCAGGTCTACCTGCCATTCCTTGACTTGTTTTAGACACATCTCTGCCTCAGGGTCCTGGTACTTTCTTAACTTTTACCTGGCAGACTCTTCCTCCAGATGCCTGTATGGCCCAATGTTTATCTCCGACAAACTACCTTCCAGCCAAGGTCACTCTTCCAGTCAAGGTTACAACTCCATTCCACTCTCACAAACAACCCCTTTCCTGCTTTATCTTTCATGGCATTTGACACTTTCTGACTCTTTTTCTTATCTGCACCTCTCTCTAACACCACTAGAAGGCTGACCACAGGGCAGATATTTTTATATCTACTTTGTTCAGTAAAAAGAACAAGGCATGGGTACATGTAGATGCCATAGAACCATTTGTTGAATGGATGAACACAAGGAAGCTGAATTGTCAAGTTCAAGTCAAGGCTTACCTACCTGGAAAGCACAGCAAATGAGTCCTAGCACTTGGGAAGAGAACAGATCTTCTTTAAAGGAACTAGAGTCTGAAATCTGGCTTTGTCATTTGTGAACCACAAGACTCCGGGTATTTGCAACTCTTCTAAGCTTCCACTTGCTTCATTTAGAAAATGGGGATAATGACAGTGTCTTCCTTATAGAACAGTGAGATAGGGACCATCAAAGCAATGGCACACAGTACTTATCACAGCCCAGTTTATAGAAAGGCAGAAGGGAATGTTAGCTGTAAGTACAGGTATGATTTTGTTGTCAACAAGAAATACCCAGTAGATCAGTAGACATTGTTGATGGTGAGGAAACGAGTGTAATCCTTCTCTGCAGAAAGTGGACTTAGTTCTAAGAAGAAACAAGGAGAAGATTCTGATCCAGACCTTGCAGTCATGCTATTTTGGATTCACTCTTAAATAAATAAATAAATAAATAAATAAATAAATAAATAAATATGAGAAAACCCCAGCATTTATCTCTTTCTGCTTCCTGACTAGAGGAACAATGTGACAACTACCTTACACTCCTCCCATGAAGGACTATATTCCCTCAAAATATGAATCAAAATTAAACACACACACACACAGAAAGAGAGAGAGAGAGAGAAACATACACACACACACACACACACGCACACACCATAAACAAAGATGAAATGAGTATTAGTTAATGAAACTGCTAAGGTAATGGATGACTCAGTGCTCTTCCTCATGGTGATCATAGGTGAGAGCTGGTTTGTTTGGTATTGTTCTGAGGTTCGACACAGCATGGATTGGCAAGCTTATTGGTACATAGTCAGCTATGTAAATATTTTAGGCTTTGCAGGTCTCTGCCGTAACTACTTAACTATTGTAGCATGAATGGTTCTAAGAACAAATAGGTATATTTATGTTATGATAAAACTTTATTTATAAAACTGGTTAGAGGGCCATATGTGTCCCCAGAGCTGTGGGTTGATGATCTCTGGTTCATGGAATTCTTTCTAAAGATGGCTAGAAAGAAAAAGGTAAAATATATAAAAGAGGAGTAGAAGTGGGGATAAAGGATATAAAATCTATATCTATAATTGTTGTTCCCTTTAAAGAAGATGTTTAATCAGCCATGGCTTCTGGCTGAGCCTAGTGGACATCACTGCACAGAGTAGAGAGCTATCAGCCTTCACCTACAGATTTGTTTAAACAAATCTAGAGCAACTTGGCAGAGACATCAGAGGGTGTGTTCACATGTTGGATAAGTGGTTGATTCAGTTTCCAGGGACTTTCAAAATACCTGTTTATTGGGATATTCTAAGGTATGACACTCAGGAAAACAAAGTCACAGATTTGTTGTGTCTCCAATACTGGGTCATTGAAATTTGCACGCTGAGGACATTTTACTTTCTAATTATATTGCCAAGCCTATAGTGTGTATACAGCCACAGGTGAAAGCCAACAAGGATGCATTGTCAACTTCACTTAGGATGCAATCCATCTCTGTACTCATCTGGGTATCTCATATAGACCAGACACTCACTGTCACCTGCAGCCACTGTCCTACTAATCAAATAGCACGAAGAATGTATAATTCATTTTCCATTTAGACAATAATGGCAAACATCTGGCACAGCAGCTTCTACTCCTCTCACCTTTGTGTGTCTGAAAGCATTGCTAATTGATCCCCACTGTTATGTTTTCTGAACCTTGGTCTCAAATAGGTAAGCTTTGGGGTATTTATAGTTGATGGGCACTGGATCAGCTGCTTAGTTAGAGTCAGATTAAATGTGATATCAAAGAATGGAGGGAAATGATTAAGAATGCCAAGACCTGAACCCTACACCCTTCTAGTATCTCAGTATCCCAGCATTCTTCCCAACATATTGCTTCAAGCAGCGATCATTAGTTTGTTGGAGTTCATCATTACTGATTTATAAAGTTCACGGCAATAGTGTACAGTTTTTATAACTTTCTAGAAGTTTACTAGGGAACTATAAGCAGACTGTTGGTGGTCATGGAATCTCTACTTCATATCCTGCTCAGAAAGATTCAACATGTCACTTATTAGCATCTTTGACATTAAAAGGACCCTGTAGTTCAGTGGTAGAGCACTTGCCTAGTATGTGTGAGGCCTTGGCTTCTATCCTAAGTACCACAAAATATATTATGACATCATAAAGAGATTAGATACTGGAAATGACTTGAATCTTCCGGGGACAAGCACACCATAAGCCAGGCATTAGAAAATGTGGAGTGATAAGTTGATAGGTATGATTTACCAGACATTCGCCTATATACCTGGCTTACCTGTGATTATGATCAAGTGGGGCAATAAGGCTGACAGACTGGTGTGTGTGTGTGTGTGTGTGTGTGTCTGTGTGTGTCTGTGTGTGTCTCTGTGTGTCTCTGTGTGTGAATTCTGGTGAAAGCATGAAAGTGCCAATATTAGCCATATGTCAGAACACATTGAATATGGAATCGAGGCAGAACAAGGCTAGGCTCTGTAGTGTAAGTGTAGTGTTTGTAGAGCTGGGCTGAGCCCATCTGGAACATCCTGTAGAAGAGTGCATATGAAGATTTGTGCAATAGCATGGGAATAGTCAATATCCGGTCACAGAAAATAGAACTTAATATCAACCCCCCAAAGCCAAGGCAATGTTATAAATGGCAGAGCAGGCAGGTAGAGCAGCTGTCAGTAGTGTTGTTTGTATGGTGGAATTCTTATAGTGTGCTGGTTAAGGAGTGCAGTCCAGGAGTAAGACAAGTAAAAATGAAAGTCCTATGTCTGCATCTCTCTCAGTTCAAATGTGAAGGCATGATGGTAGCCTGGGGTTTCTCAGCTTGGCTTGTTCATGTGCTGGACCAGATAATTCTCCATGTGGGTTTGCCCCATTTATCAGTATTCCTGTTTTCTATCCACTAGATGCCATGTGCACTTGCTCTCTCACCCCTTAGGTGTGATGACCAAGAACCCAGAAATTACAAATATCTCTGGAGAGCAAATCACTCCAAATTAGAAACCATGACATAGCTTGTTGAGTTGTGGTACACAGGGCATGTTATGAGGTTCAGACTGGAATGAACAGAAGACTCCTGTGGCTTTAAGTCCCCTGGGCCCAGACTATATTCTGTGGTCTTTGTGCTCAAGGATCAAGGCTACTCCTGACATGCAGAAGTTGCTTGGATTGCACACACACATGGATGAAACAGTGATTTCAGAATCATCCCGTGAACCTAGTCTTGCAGATGGATGAGAGGTACGGAACATGAATCATCAATATGGAAGAAGGAACTGGAAAATGATGAGTTCTGGAAAAACAAATGAGCCTGGGAGTCAGGTCCCTGAGTCATGGATGCAAAAGGTATTCAGGAGTGGACCAAGGGAATTGAACTTGTATTTGAGATAGATCCAGGAGGCCAAGTTGCCTGGCTCTCATCTTGGCCTCACATCCTGCTTTCCTCTGCACAGAGGAGGACAGGCTACCTTCACAGTTTCACTTCTCCCAGGCCAGCAGCTGGGAGTACACCCACCAGCTAATGGAGCCTTTCAAAAGGGGATCCAGCACAGTTCCTTACCAACTGAGTGGGAGATTTCAATTAAAGGACCATTACTCTGAAACTCTATCCAGGCCCAGTTCCCATCTGCTAGCAGAAGGCTTTTCTTTTTCAGGTCTCAGGCCCTACTCTGTGGTTACAGAACAGGCCTTTCACTGGGGCCCATCGCCTTCACTAAAACACAGCAGATGCTGCCGATAAACAAACATATTGATCATACAGAGATGGGATGTCAGGGACTTAATTCATGAATGAAGTGCGCTTTAAGAGTGCCCAGTGGGATCTGGCTCCGTTTAAAGGGCCAGCAGCTTCTTGAGTCTTCTTGAAGTATACTCTGAAAGGGCAGGTTAGGATAATTTTCTCCACCCTTTGTCTGTCCTGTTGCAGCAAGGTAGAACCTTCTGCTCATGGATACTACCTTATCTACTATGCTACCTTTCTCACTGAGGATCTTCTCTGTAATATGGGCCTTGTTAGATGAGTCTTGAGTGGATAAGTTTCTAACAGAATAAGAGCTGACCTAACGTAGTGGAAGGGAAAGGGAAAGGGGCTTTCTCAGGCTTCCTAACTAGGTTCCTTACTCAACTGACATAACAGCCCTCTCTCCTAACAACCAAACCTCCCCGAAGCAAATAGCCACATGTGGCTATTTAAATTCTAGTGAAATAAAGTGAAGGAAAATTGAAATTTTATATCCTTTGTCACTTAGGGGCATGCAGCTACCATGGGACTATAGAACATTCCCAGGTCTGCAGAAAGACTTGTTAATGCTCCCCTGGGGATTGTACAAAAAGAAAGAAGGAAAGCCACTTCCACTAAGTACTTGAAATCCTTGCTATTCAGTGGGTGACCATAGGTAGTCTTTCTGGGCATGAAGACTCTAAGGCCCCAACCTAGACCAACTGAGTCTGAGTATGCAGTTGGACAAGATCCCTGAGTGGTCAGCGTACAGCCTACAGTTCGGAAAGCACTGCTGTAGACCTGTTAGAGGAAATGGAAACTATGCAGGAGAATTAAATGAGGCACCCTGTGAAAGTGCTTCCCAAGTCAAGAGTGCCTGATAAAGATGACTCCTTAGTCAACGTCACCTGCTTCTACAGAAGGACAGAAGTCTGCTTTTTTGCTGAGGGCCCAGTGTTTTCTGGATACTCAAGGGTGGGACTTGCTGTTCTTTACTAAAGGAGACAACGTAAGATCAAGAAGGGTACCCACCTCTGCTCTGGGCACATGGGCATGTTATGCTTCATCTCAAAGCATGAGCTGGAAAACAGCTCAGAAATGAGCATCAGCTTATTTAAGTTCCACATGCGATCAAGGAGCTGGGAATCTGCATTAAACCCTGTGCAGGGTCCACTGTGAAGGTACCCAGATCGGGGTGTACCCTGCAGGGGAAGCCAATGGGAGAGTTAAGCTCTTAGGAAAGGAAGTCATAAAACAGATTGGTGAGAAGACTGGTTTAATGCAGTGTGGCGAGGAAAACGGAAAGAACAGGTTCTAGTGGTGGTGGGAACCAAGGGCACGTGTCCAGTACGGAAGGGTGCCAGGAAGGTTAAGTCAGATGAAAGGCATTACTTGGCAAAGGCTGGGAGGCAAGATGCTGGTGTGCAGTGAGTAAGAGTGACTTGGGTGGCAAAGAGGGGTGAAGCTATAGGATGAATTGGGCATGCACGGGGCCATTCATTTTATGGTTCCATTTGGGTTCAAAGGATGAGGGAGGGTCATTGGGGTTAGGAGTGGACAGGAGTTCAGTCTTAAGATTGTATCTGTCATGGTAAAAAGCTAGTCTGTTCTGAGAAAGCTACCAAAAGGTTTTAGGCAGAGGAACTGTGAGACTATCTTTGTAAATCAGAGAGGAAAGCGGGAGCCGCATTGTGGCGGATCAGCTGGAAAAGAAGTGGTGTACTAGCCCAAGGAGAGAGGGTGCAAGCCGGCACCCTGCAGGGGGAGCTAACTGGAGAAGCTAAGCTCTTAGGAAAGGTAGTCATGCATCAGCATGTTCTCTCTGTGTCTCCCTAGTTTTCAATTGGTGACTAGATTTTAAAGGCTGGAGTTCAGGTTTGCTTGGGCTTGAGACTTTCTTCGCACAGTGTGGAAGTCCTCCAATCCATGAGACACAGTGACAGCTGCTATTGAGGACACTTTGTTGCCCGATGCATCTTCACTATTACTTACGTCAGAGCTCCCTACCTCAAAAGGCCGATTTCCATAGCTCATCCATAGAAATTGGAATGGGAACAAGTGAGCAAACCAACTTAGAGAAAAGTAGGATGATATTAATGAAGATAAAAGATGTACTGAATGAAATTAAAAAACCAACGTACACTAGAGAGTATGAATAAACTCTGAAGGCTGCTCTTTGGAAAGACTTGTAAAAATATATGAACCTGCTTCGAGCGTCTGATTAGGGGAAAGGAGAGATATTAATGAGAGAGAAAACAGAGATGGTGTAAATTAATTGCCTCAACAAGATCATTGGGAGTAAATTATAAACACTGTGCTTGAGATTCAAGAGCCCCTGGTCTCCTTCCCACACTGGTGATGGATCCGGTGACTCCCATCCACGCTGAATCCTCTATTCCTTCAAGCTGGAGGGCGCCGGCCATCCTTCATTATTCTCAATCTTCTCTCCAGACTAAAAGTTAATTTTTATTTTTATCATTATTAGTGACTCATATTTAATATGCTTTTCTTCTGTATGCCAGACACTGTTAACTATTTTGTACATATTTTATAAATTTAATCCTTCCCTGAATCAAACCAGGCAGATCTGGACCTTTCACGGGTGAGAAAAATCAAATTTACTATGATAGATTAATTTGGATCAGGCCCCCACATTTTCTAAGAGCTTTCCTATGTGGAAGATTGCTTCTTGACCTGGTACACTCACAAACCTCTATGTGGTTTGGCTGGCACCTCCTCCTACACAATGGCATCCTTTTCTGGAGTATGTTCATAACTCTTAAAGATGGAAGCATAGGGCCAGGGCGTACACTTTGGCCTTACGTTTTATGACCTTGCCCTTCAGATGCCATCATGGGGAAGTACAGATGCTCCCTTCATCTGAAATTTGTCTCTCTAGTCTTTTTGCTGTTCACTGTGGCCCAAAACCATTGAATGGAAAATTCCAGAAATAAATTCACCAATTTAAACTTGTATGCTATGCTAAGCAGGATAATGAAATCTTGTTCTATCTTGTGACTATCACATTCAGAGCATAGGTCAGCCCTCTTAACCAGTGTATACATGATGTATATGCTACCCACCTGTGAGTCCCTTGCAGCTCTCTTGGTTGTTACATGTGGTATCTCAGTGTTCATGTACCTAATGCTACATCCCACTTTCTTTGCCACTCACCTCATTCCATCACAGAGACGTCATCATAAGAAGGGTAAGTATAGTACAATACTACATTTTGAGAGAGAAGGGGACTACACTCATGATTTTTATTACAGTGAATTATTATTGCCATTAGTCTTACTTGGTTTCTGTATTAAATTTTATCAAAGGAAAAAAAAAACATGGTATATACTGGGCCCAGTACTATCTGCAATTTCAGATATCTTCTGGGAGTCTTGAAACATGTCAGTGGATTAAAGGGGATAGTAAAACTTCCAGGAGTTCAGTTTATGTTTCTTTAAAATAAGGCAGTCCAACTCCTGAGGGACTAGGGGATCTAAGCAAGAGGTAAAGTGTTTACCATGCGAGCATCAGGATCTGAATTTGATCCCCAGTACCCATGGGGTATTGCCAGGAAGGCAGAGACAGATGGATTCTGGGGCTAGCTGCACAGTTAGCCTGGCCTACATAGTGATCTCCTGGTCTCAGTGGGAGGCCAAATTTCAATAAACAAGGTAGATGTCTCCTGAGGATTGATACTTGAGGTTGACCTTTGGCCTCCAGACATACATACCTGCACAAAAGCATGCACATAACTCTTGAACACACACACACACACACACACACACACACAAATACATTAACATACAAGAGTTGGATTGAGTTTCTGTGGTTTGAAACTCTTTTATAGCTCTCTTTGTACATGCTAGTTTTCAGTCTTTGTCCCTAACTCAGACAGCCTGGCATCCAGTGTCAGTTAGGCATGTGGACTTCAGTGCTATGCTTCTTACTTGCATGGAAGCTCTAGATCCCCCTAAATAAATAGAGCAGCACATGAATTACCATTGGGGGAAGCACGTACTAAAGGCGTATAGCAACCCTGGTGCCTGTAGCTCTCACCCATTCTGACCTTCTCTGCCATGACTCTCTCAACGGGGTCAAGGCAGAAACACCTACAGGGATCTATAATCTCTGTTTGTCCATATTACCAGGATGCCCAGAGCCCATTTCTAAGGATCATCCATTCAAATGTCCTTCATCCTCTCTCCCCAAATTGCATCCATCCCATGGACATACTCAGTCCGGAAGGATACTCTGGATGTGAGACACAGAAATCAAGTTTGTTTGGATTTGTTTATTCAGATGGGATACAGAGAGGGGGCCATGGAGAAGTGGAAAGGTGAGAGACTGTTAAACTACTCTCCAAAGTCTGTCTCCATCTTTGTTCCTTCTGGTAATGGAGAGGAGTTTTGGCTGACCCCATATCTGCAGATTCAGCACATCTAGGACTGAAAATATTGGGAAAGTTATATCTGTATTAAACATGCACAGATGTTTTTACTTGTCATTTCTCCTAAATAATAGGGTATAACAGATATTTCCATAACATTTACATTCTATAAGATATGAGTAATCTAGAGATGTCATACAGCACATGGGAAGATATATGTGGGTTCTGTACAGACTTCACACTTCTCGCATGATACAGAGCTTCTTTGGATTTTGGTATCTGCAAGGGATTTGCAACTCTTCATGGACACTGGGGATAGCTGTACTTCCTGCCAACTACTTTTGAGGCATTCCCGAGTGGCTAAAGATGATTGGAGAAAGTTCTAAGCAGCCGATATAGAATGTGGCTTCATTGACATATGAATGGAAATAGAAGACACAGGCAATGGGTACAATTCTGAAGGGGGAAAGATATTAAAGAGGGAGATGGCTTAGGGTTGAACATTTAGGAAACACAAGCCAGGCAGACTAAGATGCTCTGAGTGACTAAAAGGCAATTGGCAAAATTGTAGGAGTAGCTCCAGAAAATTGTGAGGCTTGGCAAGAAAAGGAAAAAGGTAGTGGTGGGGGGAGGGGATATTTCATTAAGGGAATGGTTAAGAGACTCAGATGCACTTGGGAGCACACTAAGATGAGGACAGAATAGCCTACCCAGACTTAGCAGCCTGGAGGTCGCCAGTGATCTTAGCAAGAGCTACTGACAGAGTGGGAGAGAGGCTCAGATTCACACCACAATGAAAAAATGCAGAAACGTGGGCATTAAAAGATTGAAATGTGGATGCACTGGTTGGTAAATAGCTACCACAGCAATCTCCACCAAGCTCTCATCTCTCTGTTCACTGTCTTCCCTTCTTAGCTTACCCAAGGAGCTCTATGTGGTCCATTAGCCAAAGGGAACCTCTCAGCCAGCCAAGGAGGAACCTCTCTCAGTTGGTTCCTTAGTCTGCAGGCTAAGTATTGTCAGCTAAGTAGCGTTTCTAGAGAGAAGCCATCTTGAAGTGGGTTAAGAAAGGATTTATAAATGAGGAGACTGAGACAATGATAAAGAATAATTCACCATAGAGTCTGACTTCCAAAAGGAAGAAGAGAGAGCTATGGAAGACTCTGATGCCAGGTCTGGGGGTCTTAGTGCATGTTGGTTCCTTTTGTAGCTGAGGGGGTATACTTGTGTTTGCTTAAATGCAAGTGGAAGGATCTCAAGCAAGTAAGCTTGCTCTAAATAGATGGATACAAACATATAATTTATCTAACCATTGAAATTTTAAGCTTTTCAGTCAAATCAGTGAGTCTAGTCTGAATATCCACCTGAAGAACTCAATTGACGTAAGTTGCCTCCAAGTGAAATTCTGATCCTGAGTCTTAACATTGAGTTTCTAAGCCTCTCAGCTTGTGGACCAGCTTCTAGACTCTGATGAAGTCATCGATCTATTTGCTAACCTTGGGATATCCACTGACCTTCTATTAGCTCTCCCAGGCCTTATTCCAACTTTCTTACTAGACATCTGTTGGATCATTTAAGCATCCCAATTTAGACCAACCAAAATTACTAGCCAATATCCACATCATATTAGCTAATCTGTTAACTTGACAAGATCTCCTTCTGGCATGTCTGTGAGGTCATTGCTAGATTAACCAAGGTGGGAAAAATCTCAAATGTAGGTGACACCATCCCATGGGTTGAAGTCCTGGACTAAATGAAACTGAGACAGTGAACTGAGGACCAAATTCATCTCTCTCTCTGCCTCCTGGGAACAGATGCCTTGCCTTCCCTACCATGATGGACTGCACTCTCAAACTGTCAGCTAAAACAAATTCTTCTTTATTTATGCTGCCTTTGTTGCATATTGTGTCATAGCAATGAGAAATTGTAAGTAAGAAATTAATACACAGAACAAACCATACTTGCTTCTTGAAGACCCTGGAGATGCTGTGCAGGTCAATGAGTATCAATAGGATACAGACCACACTCTCAAGGACTCATCATGTAAAGGACAGACAAGACAGTGTTAAACCAACCTGAGCAAATATAAGGGATACTGCACCACACACCATCGTAAATGTCAACAGGACAGTGGGAGCCCAGAGCAGAGGAGACAGGTTCTCAGGGATGACAGGCACTGTCTGCAATGTAATCTGACATCCATCTCCCATCACTCTGTGCAACTGCATTCACAGTTCGTATGTGAAGAAGCTGCATCCTAGGAAGTCACATCTGGACATGTCTTCTCACCCATCCAGCTGCATTGGGGTGGGGCTAGGTCAGGAAAACACCACTCCTAGAACTTTAGAACCCAATTCTAAATACAATTGTATATTCCTGAGACGTTATTGTGTAACCCTGGAGGTATAGCAATGTAAATCGGGCATAAAAGTAAGACATTTACTGATTATAAATCATGAATAAAATTATTTAAAAACATTTGATATGCGTGTATTTTTACCACTTAAAAAGGAACAAATTTGTACATTAATGAGATGGATGTGCTTGTTTATTTGCGCATAGAGAATTAAATCTTGGTTCAATTTTTCATAGTGCTGGCTATAGAGTATCTTTGAGATTATCTTTTAAGTGATCAAGTTAGATTTTATAGTCATCAATGCTGACAGCACTATTTTACATAAATACATAGTACAAAATGGTATATTTAGATCCATTTTAGAGATTATTGGAAATTCTATTCTAATTCTAAGCCAAAATTCAGTGGATGATTTTTTTTTAAAAGTGAAACTCAAGTCAGTAGCAGTCCTCACAATAAAACATTCTAATACAATATAATCAAAGATATATGGATTTGGTACTTACATACTGAGAGATGATGGTAGGAAAATATGAAAAGGTATTGCTTCCCCATAATCAAATTATTGTGCTTCTCTAAGATCAGAAAATTTCTTTGTATAATAAAAACACATAGCATATGATATCCTTTTTAAAAAGATTTATTTATTTTACGTACACGAATACACTATTGCTGTCTTCAGACACCCCAGAGGAGGACATCAGATTCCATTGGTTGTGAGACACCAGGTAGTTTCTGAGAATTGAACTCAAGGACCTCTGGAAGAGCAGTCAGCACTCTTAACCTCTGAGCCATGTCCCCAGCCCATTGTATGATCTCCAAGCTGAGTCAAGTATTCATTGGTGCTTCGTGGCATGGTGATTTGTATTGCGCAAGGAGTGGATGATGTGTGTTCAAAACCAAACTGTAGTGAAGTCATATGATGCAGTATGGGTAAGGGCTGCCAGAAGCCTCTCAGATGCATTATGTCTTTGAGCTTGGATTATTTTCTTTGGTTGTTGATTCTCAAAAACCCTGTGCTGTTGCCAAATTCTTCATAACCTCCAATTCAGTAATGTGTCTGGAGTCAGAGCCCACGTTTAAGAAAGGGCTTAGGTCTCTCAAAACAGAAAAGGTCTTTAGTGCTTTATTTTTTTTCTTTTGAAATGATCAAAGATGGTCTATGCCATCCTCTCCAAGAAAAGATTTTTTTTTTTTTTGGCACTATGAGGTTCTACATCATTGACTATAGGCTTATTAATTACTACAGTTAGATCTGGAATGTTCCTCAAAGGCTGGTGTGTTAGATGCTTTGTCCTCAGCATGGCCTATTGAAAAGGGGTAGAATCTTTAAGAGACAGGGCTCATGGGAGGTTTGGCGTCATTGGGACTGTGTTCTCAAAGGAGATGTTGAGTCGCCACCCTCTCTCTCTTTTGTTCGTGTCTCAGCCATTAGGTGAGGATTTGTTCCACTCTGTGCTCCCCGCCCTGATGCATTGCCTCACTACAAGGTCAAAAGCAATGTGGGGGGGGGGATCAATTGACTGTGGACTGATACCTACAGTCCTATGAGCCAAAAGAAACTTTCCCTTTTCTGAAGTAAAGTTTCTCAAGTGCTTTGTAACAGCAACGGGAAACCGATTGACATATCTCTTCTGGGATTCACATTCTAGGTCCTCTTGGGCAGTTCTTCCACTATTTCACTCACTAGGAATGGAAACATAGGAGCTTAACTCCTAGCAGAGCATTTTGATACAGAAAAAACAAATGTCATTCTTTGTCCCAAAGGGAGCCACAGGCACTTTTTAACTGAATTTTCTCTGGACTCCTTTGTAGCTTTCTGCTTATGTTGACTCACAAATTCTC
>NW_021627827.1:0-26486 GCF_004785775.1 Grammomys surdaster
TCCTTCTAACATCCACCCAAACATCCAGAGTCTTTCTAACATCCTCCCGAACGTCTAGAGTCTTTATAACATCCACAGTCCTTCTAGAGCCATGTCTTAGTTTCTCACGTTTGCCTCTACTAGAATCCTCTTTGCTTTTGGGTAGGGCAAGTACTCTGTTTGCACTGTAAGACATTTAGCAACATCTCTGGGTTCTGCCCGCTGGTTGCTAGTGGTACTTGTCTCCCTTCTCCTCAGTTGTGACACTGAATAGTCTTTAGACATTGCCAAGCGTATCCTGAAGGGTGAAATCACACCTGGGTGAGAACTATTTCTGCCCCTCTCACTTTGCTATATCCTCACGACCTGTTGAAACCCAGGTCATCCCTCAGCTGGAGAAGCCTTTCCCAGGCCCCACAGTCTGATCCCTATAAGGTCCTCCCTATAAATCCCACGGCTCTCTGCACATCCCGTTCTCCCACTTCTCACCAAGCACCACTGCTGTTGTCTGCTTCTGTGTCACTCTCATCTGCTGTACAATGGCCTCTTCGGGAGAGAACTGGGGAGTCACTCACCCCTTTATCTTCAGTACACAGAACAGAGCCTGGAATAGATAGCTGGTGGTCAGGACGTGATGGAGAACTAATGGCAATCTACATGGATAGATGAGGAGGCAGGCATGTTGATAGATACATATGTATGTAGGTAGATGGGAGAGCAGTTGCATGGAAAGGTGAATAGGAGGATGGATAAAAATGTATGGATAAATTAGTACATAGAGGAATGAATAGGTGCATATTTTTTTGAATAGGTGGGAGGGTTGGTAGGTTAGTGAGTGAATGTAGAAATGACTGGGTGGATATACAAATGGATGTGTGGGTAAATGGATGGATAACCTGATGAGCAGATGGATGGATAGATAAATTGATAGAAGACACATATACAATTTTTGAGTATATGGATGTAGAGATGGGCAGGTGAAGATATTAAATTTATGATTTGAGCCAATGAATGACTAAATGGATGGACTTGTAGGTCTGATGAATGGATGGGAGGGTAGACAGTGAATGGGTGTACGGATAGATGGGTGAATCTGTTATATTAATAAATTAGTGGGCAGACAGATGGGTGCGAGGGAGAACGGAGGTATAGGTGGGTGGAATTTTGAGTTAATTAACCCTCTCAAAGGATGAAGAGAGTTCATGCACAGATAAATGATCAGACAGAATCCAAATGAATAGCAGATTGTATAAACAGCCAGTGGAGAAGAGTCTGTAATCTTTTCGAGTTTGTGTCCCCACTTGGACAACCTGGAGGGAGAGACTGAGTCAGTGTGTGCAGGCATTCTGAGGGTCTGGAATTATGAGGAGTCCAAAATCCCAACATCACCTTTATAGACGGTCCTTCTATGGGGATCGTTTGTTCCTTGGTTTCTCTGTTAAGATCTGACTGTGAAATGTTTGTCACAGGTCATGTGTTAGAATACTTGGTTCCTGGCTGGTGGTGCTGTTGTGAGAAGCTGGTTGATGTAGTTCCTTGAGGATGATAGCCCAGCCCTGCTTCCAGGGTAAGCTATCAGTTTCTTGGTTGATTTCATATAACAAGCAATGCCACGTGCTTTCACTTTGACAGCCTGTGCCTTCTACCATGTCTCCCCCCACCCATGATGAAATCATGAGTTCCAATTAACCTCTCCTTCTGGTGCTTCCATTGGGTATTTGGCGATAACCCCAAGAAGGTAATTGATACAGTTTTTCTTACATTCGGTTAAGACAGGTTCTTGTAGATTTTTTTTTTTTTTTGGTGTGTGTGGTGGATATTTTTTATTTGATTTTTTTGTTCCATTTTAGGGATAGAAATTGAGCTATGGAACAGATCAAAATCAATGGATGTGGAATCCAGCTTTCTAAACTCAAGGCTGCTTTTCCTCTGGGCAAAACATGTCTCAGTCCTTTGAAGCTAGGGTTCAAGACAGCCCGGCCAGGGTCTGGTCAAGTCTTATGTATAGCATCATAGACTTCTTGAAGTAGCTATGATCAGTTCCCAGGGATGGAAAGTTTTGCTTGGATTCCTGGTTCTACAAGATCTCATTGGTGGTTCTGGAAAAAGCACAGAAGCTTCTAACCTTCACATGGGAATAAGATCAGTTTTTTTTTTTTTTTTAAACAGGATTGATATAACAGTGAAATAAGGTAGCACATAATACACAGACAGCATATGTTTATATGTACCTTTTACTTCATATCTTTCTTCCACCGTATTACTACTGCCATCAGCGTCTTAGTCATTCATGGTCGTGTTCATCATCACCTTCTTGTATAGAGGAAGGACATGTGCCTCCATTTGGAATAAGAGAATTTAAGGGGCATATGAAGGATCACTTAGTTCTCATCTTCCCACAATGTGGACTGACTCAAGGGTTACAGGATAAAATTACTCCTAAGATCTTTCAGATAGGGAGTGAGATCTCTCCTCTTGAGGCCCTGTTTGCCCCTATCCACGATTCCAACCCTCCCTCCTCAGAGTCTGTATTGTAGTACTCTGCCTGGGAGCTACTTCTTCCCAGGGTGACTGTTTATTCTGGAGCTGAAGATCCTGATATAACTGTTCCTCCTTTGGGCCTCTATCGTTGTGCTAGGTAAGGTCTTACCTTGTTTATTTGTAGAGCATGCCTCCAGCCTTTCAAGTCTTCAGGAATCAGTTGCTCATTATTCCAGAACTGAATAAGGTAGCAAAGTCTACAGGAGCACAAGTAATCTGTGGAACCTATCACAGTCACAATATCCTTATCTGTAGAATGATGTCAGTGACTAAAGTCCTGGGCATGAATCTTGATGCCAACATAGAAATGATTCAGCAAGTGTTCACTTCCTTTGCTTCTTTTTGAGAGGAAGCGCCCTGGAGCCATGTATGTTAGGGCAAGGACTTTTCACCTTCGATTGCAAGAGGACAAAAGCTCCCTTGTTTAGGGCTGATCTCTAAGTGGAAAGAGAGTGACTAGGTGAATTCTAGAAAGGTCAGCAGCTCAAAATACTGCCCAGAGCTGTATCCAGAGTGCCACTGCCAGTTCCTGGGTGCTATTGCTGCTGGGCACAGTGTACCTGAATAGCCAGGCTCAGGACTAGAGCCTTGGTGTTAATCTGCTGGAATCAGCAATGCAAGACCTCATTGCTGGTGCAGTGCTTGGAGGAGCAAGGCGAGGAGGTGTTCCTAAATTAGCCCCAGAATACAAAGCTGGGGTCACACCTCAGAAGATGGGGGTCAAGTAAGGGAGCCGCTCCTGTTGGCATGCAGGGTGGCTCTCACGGGGTTGCCAGGAAGCTGCCACCTTTGCCTCTGTTTACAGAAAGCAGACAGAAGACCTGTGACCTAGAGGGCGCCCATGACTCAGCCAGGGACCTCATGCCTCTGGGGCTTTGGGGCTCGGAGCAAAGGCCCATTTATTTTCGTAGGGAGGGGCAGGGTGAGTAAATGAAGCTGAGGAGGGAGCGAGAAGGCTGGGGACAGGCAATTAAAGTCTCCCAGGCTGCCAGCCTCACTGATGCGCATCCTGTCCTCGCGCGCCAGAGAGGCCCCTTCCTTCATTAGCTGCTGAGCTATAGAAACTTCAGCACCTCGGAGTGGCCCGGAGAAGCGAAACGCTCAGGCTGCTTCAGGCGATGTGGGAACAGCTTTATAACATACGCGGAGGAGAACTGAGTCTCCGTCCACGCAGCGGCTATTTCAGACAGCTAGGACTCCTCCAGGCCCTTTTTCTGAGCATATTGTCTTGGCCTAGGACTCTTCTCACTTGTCAAAACCGCTCCTTTATGCGCTCGTGAGGCTAGAGCCTGACACCCGGCGGGGGGAGCGGCTAGACAGCTACAGGTTTAATTCAATTAGCACAAAGGTCTGACTGGTAGGGTCTGTTTGAGAGTGTGAAGATGATTTTGACTCACAGTTTCTCAGCACCAGGTTCGTTTCTCTAGTACCTCTGCAGATGCTATTCTGTAAATCACTGAATTGGTAAGAGTCCCCTGGTTAGACCACTGGAGTTGCAGAAGGCTAGACCACGGAAGACAGGTAGAAAGAAGCACAGAGGGCTCTCATGACCCTGATACCCAACCATAGGATCTCTATTTCATTTGTGTGATGCATTGGTCACCTAAAGGAGGTAAAACCAAACTTGGCACAATCCTGCAGAGTATGGAATATTCTAGATCCAGAATGGCTGCTTTCATCTTGGGGACACTATGGTTGCAGCCTAAACCTACAGCTGAAGAGAGGACATGTAGATTCTGAAGATGGCCGTGTGGCCTTGCAACTATTAAAGGAAGGGTGTGAGAAGCTGAGGGGCCAGCTCGCTCATTGGAGGTAGCTATCTATCCACATAAGAGGACCACTTTCTGGGCTGTGCTGACATATATATCCCTTGGAGGGCTCTGCTTGAGTTGCAGAGAGGCCCAGAGTGGGCAGAGAGATTAGAGATGCCTGGCTCCTTCTCTCCTGTCTCTAAGCGAGGATCATGGATACCTAGTGTGGAATCACAAGGCAATGAGCTAGCCAAACAGAGTGAAGATATCTTATCTCGAATATGAGGCTTTATGGGGGGGTCTGGGAACCCATGAGAACAGAGCGTGGTTTTTAAGAATTGTGCCTTAAAAAAAAAAAGTAAATGGTGTTGACGGTGTGTACACATTGGCAAGGTGCTCCTTGAGTGGATGCATTCCACAGTGGTGTGCAGGTGTGAGGTACAGTCATCCTCAGCGTGAGGGTGGGGAGGTGAGTTCAGGATTACCATCTGTCAGAGTAGAGGAGGAAGCCCTGCAGCTGATTTGAGCCCCATGCACACAGCTCTCTAATCTCTACAACCCCCCCACCCGAAGACATACAAGGCCCCAGATGAGGAGATATGTTTGTGGGCAGACCAGAGCTCTTTTGTTAAGCAAACACGGCAGCCTTCCATTTAGCAGAAATAGCTCTGGAGCAAAGAGACGAAGGGAGTATGTCCACAAAGCCATTTGCCGTTCAGGTGTCAGAAATAAATTTTACCACTGGAGTCTGTAGCATCTGATTAGTGAATTATTCAGTTGGGATATTGCGTTCCCTCTGACCTCATTAGTAACCCTGAGGTGAGAGGGGTGCATTAGAGTAACCACCAGGCTGTCACGGAGGAGCAGGGTAGAGGCATTAAAGTGGATTAAAGTGCTTTACCAAGAACTACAGCACAACTCATAAAAACAGTGCATTGTTAAACCGGGGCTCAGCAAATAAACAGGCAGACACCACTGCTGTGGGGGAGGGGAGGATATCAGGACCTTGGGGAGGGGAGCCAGTGGGGTTCAGTGTGACATTTCTTCCTGCCAGGCTCATGGCATCCAGAAGGTATATGGAGTCTAGGCAGAGGTATCTTTGGTCTCGTCTTTGTTACCTCCAGATTCTCTGTCCTTTCTGTTCTCTTGCACAGGAGAGTTGGCCACATTCAGAGTCAAGATCTTAATGGACATCTACTAGGTTTTAGCTTCCAACTAAATGATTCTTAATAAAACCGCTTGGGTCTGCAGGTGAGAAATAGAAGCAGCTGGAGGAATGGAAGAGACAGATGCTTGGTACCCACAAAGATGCAACTTTCCTAACTGAGCAACCTCCCACCTGCCCCTGCATCTGGAAGGTGAGCCAGAAAAGTCAAGTAGACCGGGGCTCAAAGCAGGCATCAGTTGATATGGGGCTCTAATTTTTAGTTGTTGTTCCTTCCGATGAGTTGGCATCTCTTTATGTGGCATGGCGCTTTGCCCACTGCAGATGCCATTCTCAGTCAACAGGAAGCTAGCTGAGCTGACCCTCCTGTCTGGTACCCTAGTGAGTGAATGAGAGAAACAATATTAGAGAAAGGATAGTTCTAATCCTGCTTCTGCAAGTGAAGGGCTCTCTAAGTGGCCTGCCTTCTGTTGTCCTCTGTTTTAGGGCAGCAGAACCTGTTGTGTGATCCCTGATGTAGAGGAATCATGTCTTTCCCAAAAAAGGATGGGTGAGTTTGATACACAGGATCTGATTCTGCAAGCTGCTGTCTCAGCAGTTGTTATCAAGATGAAAGCTCTGAAACACATCTCCAGTCATCGCAGAACTGCCCTGGCTGGACCATGGTTCACTGAGCTAAAGATGTTGGGGTCTGCTTTTTTGCTGACATGAATAGAGAAAACCTGGATGTCGGGGGATGGAGAACTGCCATGTTCCAGGTCTGGAATTAGCTGCAGAGACCAAGGTGGGGCTGAGGGCACCTCATCTTTCCTTTGTTTGGGGGTGGGGCTCCTGGCTGGAGTTCAACACTGTCCCCAGAGACACAAGCCCCCAGTTAGTGACTGGTATGTTTGCAATTGTTTGTTCAGCAGCAATTGCAAATGGATGCTAAAAGGCTTTGTGGTTCATTGATGGTCATGCTCCTTTCCAGACCATTCTTCATCCACTTCTTAGTCCAGCCACAAACTCTCCACTGGCAGCTCCCACTGATGTCTGCACTTGATGCTGGGTCCTAAACTCTGTCTGCTCACAGGTTCATCTACTCTAGCAATGTTGAGAATTAAAGTCCTTGCCATAGACAGTTTTAGAGAACTTCTTCAAGGGAGGGTCCTTACTGGCTTTCCTCTCTGTTACTTGCCCTCTGACTGCCTTCAATGGTAACTGGGTAGAGCATGTTCACATGGGATCTTTTAGAGTTCAAAGAAAAAGTATATTACACACACATACACACACACACACACACACACACACACACATGGTGCACATGCATGGATAATCACAGAGGAAATGCAGACACACATACAAACATAGGGAGAGTGTCACTGGGACATTGGGATGTCCAATGCCATTTCACTTTGGATTTGTGATTCACATATTTGGTGTCCAGTTTCTGCTTTCATTTCAAAGGTCAGATGTGGAGTGACTTTATCCTTTTATAAAGACTGCACATTCTGCAATGCAACTTAGGATAAAGGAGGAGGAAGCCAAAAGGATTTCTTGGCTTAAGATACTTATCTGCATATTTGACTCAACATGGGTAAAAGTATTTGTCACTTTTGTTATTGTTGAGACAAAGGCTTAAGGAAAGGTGGGCTGACTGTGGAGTTTGAGAGTTTGGAATCCATGGCAGGGAAGGTGTAACAGCAAGAGCTGGTGTGGCTGTGGGCAGCAAGAGTGTGAGTCAGCTGATCACTGTGTCTGAAGTCAGCAAGCAGGCAGATGAATGCTGGCACTCAGCTCCTTCCCTATGCTCCCCCCCCCCACACTCTTTTTCTGTATTTAGTCTAGGCCCCCAGTGCATAGATGTCATTACTACATTCAGGGCAGGTCTTCCCTTCCTCAGCTAAATCCTCCTGGAAACACTCTCACAGACATACCCAGAGGTGTGCCTCCTAGGTGATTTCAAATCCAGTCAAGTTGACAATGAAGATTAATCATCACTATGAACCTTCGGTATTTTTGTTCAGTGAAAGAAGCCAGTCACAAAGGACCCTGTGTTACACAATCCCATCTGTGTGAAATATCCAGGCTACAAAATTTCAGAGGTGGAATGTGGCTGTCAGGCACGGGGGCAGGAACTTAGGGATGCTCCAAAATGTGACGACTAAAGATTGTGAGGCTTCTTTTTGAAGTGATGATCATGTTCTAAATTGACCACCGATGGTAGCCCAACTCTGTGATTAGACTAAAACCACAGAATTATACACTTTACATCACTGCCTTGTGTGGCGTGTGAATTACATCTCAATAAAGCTGTCAAAAATAATCTACACATCTTTTTCCCCCTGCCATTTGATATTTTTTCCTTTTACCTTCTCACACCGAAATGGGTACCTTTCATTGACTCCTGATGCTCCCTTAGAAAATGGAAAAGCCTACACAATGCATCTACTTTTGTTATTAGAATGCCCAGGATCCATCAGGCAAGTTATAGAAGAAAAGAGAGAAAAGAGGCAGGAAAAGATGTGTGGGTACAAACCCAGTGTCACAGAGAAGTTAGAATTTGAAAGCTGGACTCTTCATGTAACGCTGAAAAGTGATCCCTGGACCAGAAGAGAGGAGAATTTCATGCAAGTTCTTCATCAGTGTGGACTCACGCCTGGTTCTCTCCTCTGGAGACCCTGGCGGAAGTGTCTGAAAGTACGGCATGTGGGCAGACAGGAATTCTACCTGCTATTGCTACATCACAGTCTATGCCAAATGTAAAGCAGTGTGACTGTACTGTGCCCTTGGATCTGGAGGGTCAGCAATGAGCACATTAGGACTGTGTTGTCTCTATCCTCCAACATCTGTGACAAGCTGATCAGTGACAGACTGGGATCATCCAAAGCCTGTTGTTTCTGCGGCCTGCCTACTCAGGTCTCAGCTGGGGTCTCTGTAAGCATCATCTGTGGGGAAAATTTAAGAAGGCCGCCACAGCGGCAGGAGCCCCAGAGGGGCTTCCACCTCCGTGGCAGGTCCCACATTAGGGAAGAAGATCCTATGGTTCCAGCGGCCTAAGGGCTTTGGCGGTGGCAGGCCCCAGTAACACGAGGAAGTCTTTGGTTCCAAAAAGGTTTATTATCATGACGGATAATAGATGGATCTAGGCATACCCCCCAAAACTCAGGGCAGTCCTGAGTTATATAGGGAGGGAGAAAGGGGGAGGATTGGGGGAGGATCTGGGGGAGGCATGTTTAATTTGCTCTGCCCTCTGGCCTTCATTAGTATGTAAATCCCTAGGGCCTGAGGCCTATAGCCTGGCCTATGTGACTCTATGGAGATGTGACTGCTTTTCAGGATCCTGGATGATGGGAGGGACCGAACTCCTGCCAGTTCTCATGCAGAATTCCACGCAGCAGAGTCTGCAGAGTCTCGGGGTTCTAGGCGCCTGCTCAACCATGACCCAGGATACCCATACGCAGTCCCACAATCATCCTTGTGTCATTAGTTGGGCTTCCTTAGAGTATGGGATTTAGGATTTGAGACCAACCAAAAGACAGATCTCTACATCCTTTTAGAGCCACATACTGTCACTTCTGCCATAGGCACAAGGCTTCATCTCCCGAAGGGAGGGGTTTCAAAGGCTTATTGTCAAGGATATATGACATAAGAGAGATTGCTGTGGCCTTCTTTGGAAAATACAGAATACTATTGGGACTATGAGTAGGTTTGTCCTAAGTACTGTGAAGAAGTAGTAAGCTGTCAGACCTAAATGGTCCAGACAGAGTAACACTGAATGCTTTGGTAGCAATCCAAATGGACAGATGGCTGACAGCATCCCACACTGTCTGTACCAGAATCATGTCTTGACTTAACTTAAGACCCAGGATCTTGTGGAGAATGGGGGTGAGGAAAGACCCCAGAAGGGCTAAGGTTATATTCCTGCCAACTAGACAGAGGGGAACTTTGTGGATCCTTAAGCTTTGCAAGTGTCTTGTTCACTTGGACTTACAGGGTCTTTGTGTTCAGTCTGCAATCATCTCTGTAAAGAGGAAGCCAAGAGATGAATACCTAAATGTTGGGGTAGGATGAAGGGCAGTCAGTTTCTTCCTCTGGCACAGTAAACATGACTACACAGGGATGCATACTGTGGCACTGTGCCTGGAAAATGCTGAAGCCCAATGCACATGAGCCATCATCCTTGTTCTTGAGGCCAAGTGACAAAATCCTGGGTTCAGAGATGGAAAATAGCCCACTTAAGTCCAGGAGAACGACTCTCCAAGCCCAGAGCTTGAAAGGTTGTGTGGAGTTGCCGCTCTGTTCATTGGTGCATGAGGACAATCTGTGTTCATTTCAGTGTTCTCAATGAAGCATTATTTGGAGGCGACATTTGGCAGAATTTGGTGACATTTTTCATGGTCACTTCAGGTAAAGGAGGTGCTACTTGCATTTAGAAAGTAAGGTCCATAGATACCATGGTGTACAGGGCAACTGACCACAAATATCAACAGCACCAAGGTCAACATGCCCAGGCAAGACAAAAACAGACCCTATAGAAGCAATTTTGGAAACATGTTCACTTTTTCTTTCTTTGTCAGAATGATAACCCTCTCCTTACTATGTTCTGGAGGGAAGTCTGGCTAGATTGGTGATAGGTTTTGAGTTTTGAAATCCTGCATGATATATATGTATGTGTATATGTATATATTCTGTGATCTATAGGCCTAAAACATTACACAGTATACTTGTGAGCTTAATGTATTGGAAAGATATGGTTTCTTGATTGGCCAAAGGATGGTGGCACTCATGTCCAGCTTACTTACCTTGGGATTATGATAATGACTTTGGGGAACATGAAAAGAAAGTTCTAGAATGAGCTGTTGATGTTGCCTCAGAATGGAGTCCTCAGAAGAGATCAGAGGTAAGAATGGGCAGAAGCTGCAGGCAAGGAAACAAGACACTGGTTGGTGTACATATGTAAACAGCCTGGGCTGTTCTTGAACTATGCCCCAACAGGAGCTGAGAGAAAGGACTGGTCCCCATTAGAGAGGTGAGTAATGGATAGCCTTGGGAAGTTCAGTTTAGACCTACAGCTTAGAAATGGACTTGTTTGTTCTGAGGCTCCTGGGACCTGTGAAGAAAGACAAAGAAGTCCAGGGAAGGATGTGAAGAGAGAGGAAGAAGAAAGGTGAATAGGAGAAAGCCACTGCAGACAGACAGGAGCAAAGGAGGAAGAATGCTTGCCTGCTGTCTTAGGAGAACTTGCTGGCACCAAAGGTTGCAGATCTTGATTTGTTTTGTTATAGTCGTCTGTACCCCAGACTGGCTGGCATAGGGAGGTGTGCCTGTTAGGTCCCCTTAAAGACAGGCCACGGGAGGAAGTGCAGGATAAGAGCAAAGTCATGAGTTCAAGACCTACTGGTGCACATGGAGGAGGGTCCCTGGCTCCCAGTCCGTTGGGTAGACTGTAAGCACACCCCATCAGATATCCCCTCTGCACTCAAAGTTATTGCTGTTTCCCTGATCCAGCAGGCAGAGCCACAAACCTCCCCTGGAAGGAGGCTGCAGAAAGTCTCTGTCAGTCCCTGAGAGAGGACCGGGAGCCTGTGCATCAGTTAAGGGGGGGGGGCTGGGGAAAGAGGGAAGGTGGCTCTGGTTCCTGCGTGGCACTTGCTATTTCGGACTTACTAAAAGTCTGCTCCTCATGGATCTCCGCTCTGATGCGAGTGACAAGACTTCTCGCAGCGATCTCTTTACTTAACCCCTTTTGCTGGGCCATCTGTTCACTACTCTGATGTATGCTTCTCCTCGGAGGAGCCATCAAATTAGTCAGGCTCCTTCCCTGGTGCAGACACTGCTCTCCTCCCAGCTGCCCCTACCCCACACAACCAAAGCCAAACCACTTTCCCACATCCTGAGTGACAGAGATCCTGGGGGAGAGGTGTCCGTGGGCGAGCAGATCATGGTCCTTGAGGGAAAAAAAACCCAAAACACTAGAGGTTCGGTTCAGTGCTCATCCTCACTGTGAATTCCAGCTTATGTTTCAACTCCAACACCTCCTCCAGGCTGGCTTTCAAAAATACCCACTTGTGAGAGCCGTGGTCCCTCCTGTGCTCTCCCCCCATCAGTGAGGTCCTGAGTCAACCACTTGCTCCCTGGGTCTTCTGGAACCTGGGGTGGGGCGTGGTGGCACCGAAAACTCTCTCCTTATTCATTTCAAGTTCTTAACAAATTCTGAAGCCTCCTTAGGCTTTTTTCATGCACCCCTCCGCTCCCCACCATGTCTCTCTCCTTCTTGATGTGGCCAGTACTCTGCAGCAGACCCAGAGCAGCAGTGCTGCTGCTGAAGAAGGCTCTTCCATATGCTAGGTCTAATATGGTAGTTGCCAGCCACTGCGCCTACTGAGCTCTTAAAACCTGGCTTGTACTCTGGTGTTCGTATTTAAAATTAAGTTGAAGTCAATTGCAGTAGACTTAAACTTAGCTTCAAAGCAACACCAGCCACTGAGAGACCTGGGAATAAGCTAGAGGGGTAAGGTCTGCAGATCCACACCAGAACAAGCCCTGGGTAGGAGTTATAGGCAGAGTGAAAGCTCAGAGGCACTGATCCAGGACCAGGTCTTGGGAAAACCCCAGCCCCTTGTCACTTCTATCACCTGGACTTTTTGAGAATCAAAGTTTTTCATGGTCCATTATCTCCTTCAGGTCTGGGCCCTGGCTATGCTACTGCATCTCAGGCAGGGGAACCTGCTTGGTGCATAGCTGGTCCTTAACACCCTCCAGGGCAGACATCAGGCTGTGAGAAGTTTTGAATAATGAATGCAGTCAAGAGGGGTGCTGGCTTTTTCCATTCACTCACTGAGCACCTTCCCCAGTGGGTGGGTGAGGCACACAGTCATCACCCACCCCTAGAGCAATCTTCCCTGGGTGAGAACAGGACTCCGCCCCCGCCTTTCTTCCCTCGCCTACAGGAGGCTGAGAGCTGGCTGGGGGGAGGCTGCAAAGCCAAGCCTTGAAATTCCAAGCAAGGAGCCACAGCAGCAGCAGCTAAGGTCCTTTTCTTTTCTTGTTTTCTAGCTAATATTTATTGAGCTCATCTTCTAGGTATTGTGCTAAGTCACATAAGCACTTATTCTCCACTGATCCTAAGAGGTGAAACCAGCCCTGGCTCAGAAGCCCAAGGCTCAGAAAAACTAAGTGACTTGTTCCAAGCCCAGCAGCTGATCTGTTTGATCTCAAAGCCCAAACTTTTATCAAAAACACTGTCTTTCCCTTCTCAGTTAGCAGGCCAGATGGGGGACCTTTTGGAATGCCTTTGGAGAAAGAAAAGGAGTATGGACCAGCAGGGCTGTCAGCTTCTGCTAGTGTCCTGGAAACTGTCACTGAGTAGACATTCCTTAGCCAGTGACTCAAAACTGAAGGATGCTTAATCAAAGTTTAGTCTGACATATGGAGAACTGGCAGGAGATTAATTTAATATCACCTCATGTTGGAACCCTCACCCCTCCCCTCCCGTTCCTTCTTTCTTGGTCTCTTTCCAATCTGTTTTCGTTGCCATCTTCAACTAGGAGCAGACAGAACCAAGAGAAGCATCAAGAAAGGCATTTCCTGACTCTAGCTGTGATCTCTGGGCAAACACTGGGCTCTCTCTGAGACCAGAGGAATGCAGACGACTACCCAGAAGCACCTGGGTACAGACTTGGGAGCTGGTCTAGAATGAGGGTGGCCTGTAGTGGTGGCTTGATTGCGTTCTGGGACCTTGAGTACTTCTTTAGTAAGACTCTACACAAGCCTCCAGCATCTTCATATCTCTACAGTGCCTGGTTGTGACCATCATCCACTGGCTATGTCTTTCCTCTCCTAGTCTATCCTCTTACTGTCTCCTATGCTCTCCCAGACACAGGTTCTGGCCTGGATCTCACTGTTCTTGTTAGTTATATGGATTCTTATTCTGATTGGGGGCGTTCTTGTCCCTTTTGGAGTTTGTCTTCTTTCTGTAGGTCCAGGGACTGAGGAGAATTCGATAGACCTGACAGAAGGCCCTAAGGAGTCATAAGGGAAAGGTGGTAGCTTGGCCTCTGCTCTTCTTTTTGTGGTCGGTAGGTGGTGCTAGATGCTAGCCCAGGCCCAGCTGGGGCCTCGGAGGAGCTAACTGCTGTTTTGTCTTACAGGCAAAGACTCTGACAGACATGAAGAAGCTCTGGTAGTATGGACTCTGTAGCTGATTCAGGACACTGGAGGTGCTGCGAGTATGCTGTCATTTCTTGTCTCCAAGCTTTGTAGCCCTTAGAGTCTGTTCTCCCTTTAGGAATTGGAAACTAGGGGCAGAGTGGAAGAACTGGGTAATAGACATTTGCCTCTATCCTTTCTAAAACATTACCCCTTCCAAGGAGGATTCTGCTTTTGAATTTTGTGTGCCTGCTGAAGGTCTAGCACACAGTGTGTGCTTCACTAAATGAGTGAATGATGGAGTGAATGAGTCCATGGATGGAAGAGTTCAGATTTTCCTCCTGGATTTACCCTCTGGATATATTTAGGAATGCAGCCAGTTTCTCTGCATAGAGAGTTCAGGAGTAGCCTGATGGGAAGGGTAGAGCTCGGAGGCTCACATAGCTGCAGCTGTGACCTTCACACTTGTCTGTTGAAGGGACTTCTTTTTCTTCATTGCACGAGCATCTGTTGAATGTCTGTCATGTATTTGGTACATCTTTCTAAATCCCCAAATCTCCTGTCTACAAATATGCCTCCTCAGGCCATTTAAAAAAAGATCTGGTGTCTAGCTGTAGAGTTTGGGGATATTGGTTTAGCTCCCTAGGCATGCAGAGCTTGGGAAAATAGGTGAGTTTTTGGAGTTGGCCAGTGAGCAAATGGAAAGATGGGTCTGCCTGTTAAGCCCCGGGGTGGTGGGTCTCAGTACATGTAGTCAGTGTAGACAGAAGGGAGTTATTATCTAAGTAGGCACATGAGCAAGCATTGAAATGGCTCTGCTGGTTGTTCTTCCTGGGTCAAGACTCAAACTCTGCTGAGTGCGTAGTTTACTGAGGGCTGCAAGGAGGCAGGACAGTCAGAACTGTGGCTAAGAGAAACGGGAAGGGGGCAGACAATTCGTGTGATCCTTAATTATCTGGAGTCAGAGTAAAGCGGTGAATGAGTGAGAGATGGAGTAGCTGGGATAAAAGCAAAGTTCTGTCAGAAAACCAACTGTGGGAGGGAGATGATGCTTCACAGCTGCCCCTGCAAAGGCCCTGGTGCTTCAACTGTGGGAGTGGACCACCACAAACAGAGATGAGTGAAGGGGGAGCTCAGAGTAAGAGCTGAGCTCTGGGCTCTTGGGACATTCTAGAGAACTTTTTGGGGATTTATTTAATAACAACTCATACTGAAACCTCCATCTTGTTCCTTCTCTGTCTGTTTGTTTCAAGTCTTTATTGCTATCTCCCAGCTCCAGAGCCATCTTTTAAAGGGCATGATGCACTGGAAACGAATGCCAAGAGAAACGAGCAGGACAGGGAGGCTCACAATCAGCTCACCTGAGAAGCCATTGAAGAAACCAAGCTCATCATCCTGGAGGAAACAAGCTCCGGAGTGATTCCATCCATGGAGGGATGAGCACGGAGCAGACACCGTGTGATTGGAGAAGGTGAGCTCCCCAGAGACCAGCAAGTACAGGATGGAGTCAGAGGTCAGGTTTGAAGTCCCACATCTCTCTTCAAGTCTCACAGACCAAGAACAAGTGGGTTTCTCCATCCTTCTGTATGGTGGAGCTTCCTCTGGGCCACTTAGCTGTAAATTCAAACAGTTGTAAGGGTCAGTGGCCTTATAGCCCCGCCTCTCCCACTGGTCCTATGGTGCTGAACCTAAGTTCTATGCTGAGATCTGACTACTAATTAAGCTGAATTCCCTTAGGCCTCTGGATAAGAACAAGGCAAGGCCAGCAGCAAAGCTCCTGTGCTCTTGGCTCACAGAAGACTCCAGCTATGTCCCTCCTAATTACTTTCCAGGAAGAAGGTAAGCTTTCTGTGTGAGCTATGTTCCCTTGAACAAGTTAGACAGCCTTTCCAAGCCTCAGCATGGATACCTGCAGAGGAGTGGCAGGTCGCTTCACAGGCCATTGGTAGAAAGCATCCTCTCCTATCACAGTATGAGGCTCCAGAAGGTACAGAGAGCTGGCCTACCATCAGCCTTCCTCTTGGTGGAGAAGCTTCCTGAATATTAGGACTTTCAATAATAAATATGGAAAGTAACGGGCAAACGAGGACAAACTGGTTACTTTAGCTAGGTTCCCATCTTTCTCTCCCTTTGTCTCCTGGCCAGTCTTACAGTTGACCCTAAGCTAAAGACATTTGGAGACAGGCATTAAGGACTGATAGTCTGTCAGCACTGGATGTAATCTTGCCCTATCAGAGACCAGCACCAACTAAGGGGCTTCTTCATCTCATTGAGATGAGTTTGCTATACCCTTTCTCATCTGGTAGCTCTTCATCTCCTCTGGAATTTCTTATCAATCTTCAAATCAACCTGGCATTTTCTGTTTGTTAATACAACAGTGGAGCCTAGAATCCTGCGCTGTCCACTGCAGGACAGAAGAGGGGGAGAAGAAAGAGGAGGAGGAGAAGGAGAAGGAGGA
Organism: Grammomys surdaster; assembly: GCF_004785775.1. NCBI lineage: Eukaryota > Metazoa > Chordata > Mammalia > Rodentia > Muridae > Grammomys > Grammomys surdaster. The sequence continues at coordinate 16,025 of NW_021627827.1, forward strand.
AGAGGAAGAGGAGGAAGAAGAGCTGCTATATGCTCAAGCCAAGCCTGTAGTCCCTGTAAACACTCTTGCCCCTGTGGTTTCTAGGTACCTAGGTCATGTTCTCATAAATACCCTTTCTTCCAGGATAGAGGAAGTTGACATTGGGCTTAGCACCTTCCCATCGTCAATGTCAAATGACATCCCCCAAGGCAAGGCAAGCCAAGGTTCTGCCACACAGGCCTTCACTTGATTGTATCAAAGATCACCCTGCTTGTTTAGCAAGTTCTAGCCCTGGGACCCAAAGAAAGACTCCTCTGGGAAGAAAGTGGGGTGGGAGGGGAAAGAATAGAAAATGCCAGGTTTTCAGGTTGATTTTTCTGATGTTTATGAGACCTACACATGGATGGAACATGTGCTGGGTTCTGGGTTCTGTGGAAATGCAGCGAGAGGCAGACATATACACAACAGCCTCTCAGCCCAGGAAGGTCTAAACTATAGACGGCTGAGAGACTGGCAGGAGGAGCTGGCACGAAGAGTGCTTGCCGAGGGTGTGAGATACCCTGAGCTCTTTTAGAGGTGGGATTCTGGCAGGGAGAAGCTGTGGGGCCCACGTATAAAGATGTATAGAGGTGAGGACAGGGGGAGACAGGAGAGGCTAGGGCCCACATGTTGTGCACAAGGGTTAGTCTGTTGGCAGAGAAGGCTGTTAAAGGAAGAAAAACTGGATTGTGGAAGGTGTTGGCATGGGCATGGGGCTTAGAATGAAAGAGGTTTTAAAGCAGAAAAGAAGGAGTCGGGGATTCCAGCCACGTTTACCAAAATGCCAGTCCCCAGGACTTCTACCTCTTGCTGTGGTTTCCTCTTTCTTTTTTCACAAGGAGCTGGACCAGCCATCTCCAGTCAGAACATCCTTGTCCTTCCCACACCTGGAGGAGGAAGGCCTGGCTCAGCCTGAGGGAGGCTCTAGCCATTGGCCCCCATCCACTCCAGGCTGGGAGCAGCTGAGCCCAAGGCCAGGGCCAAGGCTGGAGTTGGCTGTTCTGTTCCCTCTTTGGGAGAAGAGACTGTTTCTCCAGAGCCATAGAGAAAAAAAAGCTCAACCTTGGCCCAGGAGCGGCATCTCCCAGCTCCTCCTGTATCCCCCAGCCCCCCTCAATTGTACCTTTCTCCCTTCATGCTTGTCCCTGCCTGTCTCTCCCTGATTCTCCTTGCAACACCCATCATTGTTTGTTTCTCTTTCTCATTCTTCCTCTCTCTCTCTCTCTCTCTCTCTCTCTCTCTCTCTCTCTCTCTCTCTCTCCCTCCCTCCCTCCCCCCCCCCCACCACCCCCCCCCCTCTCCCTCTCTCTGTCTATGTGTATGTGTATGCAGGCATACATATGTGTGTGTGTGTGTGTAAGTGTACATTTGTGTGCACATCAGAGGGTGACTTTGGGTGTTGCTTCTCCGCAGCCATTCTGTTTGTTTGTTTGTTTGTTTGTTTAAGGCCAAATTTCCCATTAGCCTGGAGCTAGTTTGGCAGCCTAGACGGTGAGCCCCCAGATCTGTCTCTACCTCCCCATAGCTGAGATCACAAGCATGTATTGCCATGTCTAGCCTTTTTAAGATGCGTTCTGGGGATCAGACTGAGGCCCCATTTTGCACGGCAAGCACTTTTCCTCCTGGACCTCTCCCCACCCCTCCACCCACATTTTAGATCTGACAATGGAGGTCCTTCTCTCTGCCCTTGCCTCTGCTGGGTCCCACTGCTTCCAGGACGGTTTAGAGGTGGGGCTCTGAGATCTGACAGACACTTCTTGCTGTGTAACCTCAAGCAAACAGCTTAATTTCTCTGGGCATCTTGTTCTTCATCTAGGAAAGAAGGGCGACAATAGAGAGCTCGCTACACAGGAAATGGAGTGTCTCAGTGCTCTGCCCCCACCAGCAGGTAGGGTTGAGTTGTCCTCATTCTGAGTTGTCCTCACTTTCTCCCTGTCTAAGTTGTGGGTAAGATGAGCGTCTCTGGGACTTTTGAAGAGGCCAGGAGCATCTGCTAGAAAGCGGTGGGCAGCTTAGTGGCATGGTGCTCCTTGCTGGGCCTCTTTGGATGCTGCTAGCCTTTCATTTTGCTTCTGTGTCCCCCTCCCAGGATAACAAGGGCACAAATCAGGAAACGTCAGCATTTATTTCTATCCTCAGGTGGACAGCTGTCCTACCCCAGCCTGACTTCATGCCTGTTTACAGAAGACAGGCTTCATAAATCCAGGGTAGATGGTGGACTGGGACCGACAGGAGCTACAGAGCTGTTTGAGAAAGGGCCAGCGTTTGCTATGGTGCTTATGTGTGGCCATTCCTGTCCTCCCTGGTTCACCTAGCCATGAGTCTGAAACTAGAGACTGGCAGACATATGGATCCCAGGATTTTCTCCCTGTGGTGGTAGGCTTCCAGGGTGGGGCTGCATACAGTGAGTCATCTGCTAGGATCCCAGGGCAAATGGTCCTCAACAAGGGTGGCTGCTCCTTGTCTTCTTCTTTCCATGGACTTATAGGGTGCCAGAAACAAAGCTAGCAGTAAGAAAGTCAGCCGGGATTGAATGAAGGCTCTCTGGATATAGGTGAGGTAGCTGCTATGTTGTAGCCATTGCCTGGCAAACATGGGTGTCTCAGAGGGAGAAACTTTCAAAACCTCCCAGCTAAGTCCTGGTCACTAAATTAATTATAGACAGGTTCTTATACGTTGGCTTAGGTTAGTTGCCTGGAACTCACTGTGTAGCCCTGGCTAACCTCTTGCTCCAAGAGGTTTACTGGCGTGAGTTAGCACTTCCAGCTAATGCTGGTCATGTCACAGTTAAGAAAAATACCACTCATATGAGAGCAGACTTAGTTACCAGGGTCTAAACACGAAGCGGCTGGCACAGGATGAGGAGCCTAGAAGATGAACGAATTAATGAAAGAAACAAATAAATAAATGAAGAAGGCTACCAATCCCTTGGCTCTTCCCAGGGATAGAAAGTCTCTCCCCACCAGGCTAAAGGTGCTGGCTTTCTGGTCTCTTAAACCATGACAGAATAGTTTGAGTTTGAATTTTGAGACTGGATCTCATGTAGTTGGCCTTGAACTTACCATGTAGTCGACGATAATATTGAGGTTTTGATCCTCCTGTTTCTATCTCCCAAGTGCTGGGATTATAGTAATGTACCACCACATCTGATTTGTATGGTGCAGGTGCTTGAACCCATGGACTCATGCATGTCAGGGAACCACTGTACCAATGAGCTACACTCCTAGACTTCCAGCCTGAGTTCTTGTCTGGCCCTTGGTAGTTGCCTGGATTGTAACCAGATTCTCTTTTCATCCTCACTGGATCCTTCTGAGAGGAGGGATTCTGCAACTGAAAGAATAGTCCTGATCTGCTTCAGTTCAGCCCCATAGTCAGCTGAAGGGAAACTGGAGGCTTTTCTGCCCATTGGTCCTCAGCACGCAGTCAGCAAATTGGCCATCCTTAGGAAAGGTCAGCTGAATCAGCCACCCCACCCCCTGCAAAAAACGTGCTTGGTATTTTTAGAAGCCTTTCAAGCTCCAGAGCTCAGCAAGACACACTCTGAACTTTTGCCTATCCAACCCAGGCCCCAGCTTTAACCCAGATCAGCCTGACCTAGGCCAGGCCAGGTCAGACCTTCCCAGTTCAGCCCAGAACCACTTTCTCACAGTTCAGGCAAGTTAGTGAAGGCAGCTGTGTGACAGGAGTGGTCCAATCCAGACTGGCCAGTTGGGATAAACCCAGCATATTTCAGACAGAAATATGACCAGAGATCCTGTCTACTTTACTGCTCAGTTTACCACCTGGCCCTGAGAAAGCCCTGCCCCCTATATCATTCCCCGCTGTGCAGTGGATAAAGTCATACCTGCAGGTCCGTTTAGAAGAGAAGCAGGTTAAATAGAAATTCAATCAACAGTCAAAAGTGCTGTACTCTACTGGATTCCAGGGAAATTCCTGTAAGGCCTGAATGAGGCCATGCTAGAGAATTTTGTGTTCCTTGGAAAGAGATACTTAAAGAGATGAGGTCATAAAAATCTGTCATGGAATAATGTTGTGCTTCAAAGTCATCTTTCCATTTGAGGAGGGAGATATGTGGTCTAGGACAGACTAGGGAGGCTGTGGGACATGAGGTTCTGAAGACTCTAGCCAGAGTCGATTACTTCTCTTTTTTAATAGGTTGGAGAAGGATGCTGGAGTAGAGATGTCTTTGGCTCTGGTCCTCTCAAGGTAGCCTTTGGGATATCATTAAGTCATCTTGGGCCTGATCGCTTACCTGTAAAATGGAAGGATTGGAGAAGGAGATGTTTGCACTAAACATTCTCTGAAATTGGTCAGTGAATTGGAGGGGCTTGTGGGCGCTCCCCAGAGTTCTTCAAAGGTGCAAGGATCCGAAACATGGCTTATAGCTTTCAGGGGATCCTGTTTTGCCTTGTGGAGATGTTTCAAAACATTAAGTAAGGTGAAAACATAAATGATTATATTATAGAGTGGAAAAACCCCTTATGACTCTAAAAAAGAGAAAATCTGAGTCTTTAAAGATACTTCATACCCACCGCAGTCTCTTTCTAAGCCCTATGTCCTCTTTGGCCCTTGGAGGCTTCTGGTTGGAAGAGTCTGAAAGCTATGGGGTTTGGTTAATTTCCAAGGCCTTTTAAATGTTACTGCTGTAACATTTACTGTCGATCTGTAATATTATCATTCCTATTGTTTTTGATATGTGTGTGAGCAGGCGGGGCTTATAAATAAACTGACCTCTTAGAAAGGTTTAATACTGTCTTGGCTCTTCTTGGAGTCTCAGGACTGGGGACTGCCAGTGCTTTGTTGTTGAAAGGAAAGTGGACTGTTTCCCTGGGAGGGTGGAGAGGGGGGAAGAGAGGAGTGGGTGTCAAGGAAGTGGGTTTGATATTAAAAATGTTCATTTCTATAGTCCTTGTATTGGTTAACGGGTTAAAATCGCGACTTCTAATTCAGTCTGGCACAGGGAAATGAAGTCTCCCAACCCTAACAGCCTTTCCCGAGTGCTTCTTTTGCCCCTTTGGACTGGGTAATTTGCTTTCTACTGTGATAAAATGCTTGACAAAAGCAATGTAAGGAAGGAACTAATGCTTTAGTTCGGTTCATGGCTTGAGGAGATATTGTCTACAATATTGCAAATATAGAATATATAATAATATTGATGATGTTAGCATAATAATTATATAATTATTAACACAATAATATCAATAATGTTGTTATTAATCAATGATCATATTATTCATATTATTTATATGTCTCTGACATAGCAGTGGGCATGTGAGGTGGCTGGTCACACTATGTCCGTAGTCACAAAGTGGAAAAAGGAACTCTGGTACTTTGCTAGGCTTCTTCCTGCTTTTATTCATATTCATTCCGGGTTCTCAGACCACAACTTGGTGCTGCAGAAATTCAAGGTGGGTCTTTCCTCCTCCATTAGACTTCTCTAGATAAGCTCCTACGGACATGCCCAGAGGTATGTTGTCTAGAGGCTCCAAATCCAGACAAGCTGCCTCTGAAGAGTGTCACACCTTCAATCCCAGGTTCTGTCCTCAGCCTACACATCTCATACACACCCTGCATCTGTCTGCTTCTTTCTCCCTGACCCACATCAATGAATGCCCCTTGTGGGTGCCCCTGTCATTGTATCCTCCATACCTGCTTTCCCATGTTCCCCTGCCCTGCTCCACACTTGCAGACTGCCCCATGGCTGGAGGCTCCTGACACTCTGAGCACAAGCTGCAGTGGGCCCACAGGTGCCGATTTCACCCTGTCCCACCTCTATATTCTCCGTCTCTCTGTCACTGCCCGTAGCCTCCCCAACCCCCCCAGGCTTCTCACACACACTTGTTCACCTCGTGTAAGATCAAGAATAAACGCTCTGGAACCTGTTCAAAGGCTAATGTGCCTCCTCTCCTCACTATTGATTTGTTTATTACAGATGCTTGGGCAGGATATTCGATGTGGCTACTGTGCCAGGGCTACTTTAACAATCCTTGTCCTTTACTGGGAGCAAGCTGGCCTGATGAAATCTTGGAAAAGGCTTTTCTATGGATGGGGACTACGGAAGACTCATCCATAGAAAAGCTTTGGACTGGCTAGTATGTTCCTGGCTTAAGCCCACACTAGCCTTGGCTCCGTCTAGAGACCATAGCCAGGTCTCCCCTCCTGCCTTTTCTTGCCTCTAGTGATAGACACAAAGAGACAGCTCCCCTGAAAAGCAAGGCAGCATCCTTTTTCCTTCCTGCCTCACTAGGGGGCAGCTGAATGTAGGAAGTGGTTCTGTTGTCTAGAAAGACTAAGGTTGAAGACTCCTCTGATAGTACTCCAGCTCCTCAGATAAGTGACCGAGCCTCTCTGAATCTGCTTTCTCATCCATAAAGCAAAACAGTTGTGCAGATTCGAGTATGTTGTGGACCAAAGGAGTATAGAAAGTGTTGTGTGCCAGAAGTCAGCCACTGCTTTGTGGTCACAATTGTCACCTTATTCATTGTCACCATCATCCTGCCTGTCTTCGTGTCGGCATCATAGGGATGACTTGCTATGTGGCACAACCTCTGGCTGATCCCACTACATAAAACACAGCCTTGTGGAAACTATGAAGTCTTCACGCAGGTCACTAGGTCCCTGTGGGCAGGGCTATTTAGATATGGGCCTCCCTGTTCTTCCAGCAGAGGCTGGGCAGGGGGAAGGAGGCTTCTGTCAAAGAGAGACAGGGACAATGTTCGGGAAATACCTCTGGCCTGTCTTTCTTGAACTCTGAGAGGGATTCTTGTACTTGAGACCTGGAAGGCGGTATCATGCAGTGTCCCCAGCTTTGGGTGTCACTTGGCTTTTATTGGCTGGATGAACCCACGGTGCCTGCAGTGTGTGTTTCCAGGCTGGGTATCTATGATCTGTGTCTCAAACTGCACATTTGCCAGCAGCCCTGGGAACTGACCAGGCCACAGCCAGAGCTCAGCAGGGCCAGTCCACACCTTCCACAACCTTCACTCCCTTCCCAACCTCCATCCCGGAACTCCCTGGGCTGGGCTTTTTGTTCCCTGGTTCCCAGGCAGTGCAGCTGGTGCTGTAGGCTGGGGAGGGGGCGGAGGACGCAGCAGAAAGTCTGTGGGAGGGAGCTGTCTCTTAGTTCCAAAGGCGAGCAAGGCTGTAACTGCCCCCTCCTCCCAACATGATGCTTCCCCTAATTCCCACACTGGTGTCTCAGCAAATAAGGCTAATTTTTTTTTCACCATTTGCTCATGATAGCTACTTAAATGTGTGTACGCTGCTCCTAGTAATTGTCAGAGCTGCGAGAAAATTAGAGCAGATTTGGTGTATTTCTAGTTTTGAGTCCCAGTTCTGTTGGCAAATATCTGGTCTCTTTTTCTCTGAGCCTGAAGACCTTGGGCGTCATCTTCTCAGTCCTCAGAGTGCTTGGATTCCTATTCTGCTTGTAGAGGCAGAAGCCAGGATGGCTTGCAGTGAGGAGAAAAGGCATGGTTTGGGAATACCCTGATATGAAAGCCACAGAGAATAGAAGAAAGAAGGGAAGAGAGAGTTTTGATGTGTCAAACTCTGAGTTGGGCTGATTTGCACCCTTTGTTTTATAGCTTCTAAACTACATTGCAAGGAAGTATGTGAGACAGGGCTATGGGCATACCCATTAGGTGGGGAGGTGTCTGGATCATCAGAGTTTGAACTGTACTTGCCTAGGGCTGAGCCACACACTTTAGTTCTCCTCAGAAGAAAGAGGGGTGGTGCCTGCTATGAATGGAGGCTTTTTCCATGACTTTCTATGCCCGAGGAATCATCTGGTAAGTGACTAGCTGCGTAGTGGTTAAGGACCAACACACTAATGGAATGTCCTGTAAGCTGGGATTAGTGGCTGTCACGAGGATGGTGCTGAGTGTTCTCAGACTATTTTCATGTGTTACCATATTGATCCCTGTGATCATTAGTCCCCCAAGTGACAGAGAAGGAAGTGTCAGATCAGAGGAACAAAGTTGAATGTTCAAGGTGACAAGGCCCAATATGTTCTCAACGCTAAATGAGTGGATTAGTATAGAATTGGGCCTGAAAGCCAATGTTCTACACAGTCTGAGCCAAAGGCTCAGGGCCAGGTCAGGGGGAAGGTGTGATACAGATTTCTCAGTGGGGAGCAGGTGCCGAGAAGGTCAGTTGTGGGAGGTGGTAATGGTAGAGCAGGAGCCTGGGAGCTAGGCAGGAGTAGGCAGGCTTGGCAGAGAAGTGTAACAGTGTGTAGTGGGGACCCCAGGAGTTGAAGAGGGCTGAACTGGGATGCATGGTTCAGAAGAAAGCTTTAACTGTTTGCAGAAATGAGGCCTTGTGGTAGGGATGCTGGGCCTGGGCTGTGACCCAAAATCAGGCAGAAAGTGCACCAAGGATATTGTTTCTGGAACCTACTCTTTCCACCCTTTTTCTGACTCTGAGAACAGGGCCACTGAGCTTTCTGTTTCTAGAAGCCCCTTGACAGTTTCCTGATCATGGGGAAATCTGTCTTTCTAGGATGGGGGCAGTAGTGAGCTATTCCACTCAAGTCTGCAGTTCCTAACTTATCACGGAGACATATATGGGCTTTCAAGCTTCCATTCCATCGCCCCTTCCCAAATGTGTGTTGTCAGTTTTGGAGATAACAGTAAGGTAGACCCTGAGAAGACACAGACAGCCACAGGTCTTGCCTCTCCTTGACCTGCTGGTACCCTCCTGGTCCCTGAGGACATAGACACAGAACCCTGGCATGTGTGTGGGGAGACAGAGGACAGCAGGTGTGTAGAACAACTCTCCCCTGACCTTCCCCTGCAGAGTCCCTTAGTCTGTCCTCAGCACTGCTTTAAAGAGGTTGGTCAGTTAACACAGAGATGTTGACAAGATCATGGACCCCAGGAAACTTACATTTTAAAGCCTGGAGTAGAAGGAATGTTCCTTTGGGGACCAGGAAGGCTCCTAGACTCTCCCTCCCCTGGCAACCTTGGTTCTCTTTTCTGAAGAGAGATTACTATATCTCTGTATGCCCTTGGACTGGATTAGTAGAGAGGGAAATGGCTGGATACTCCTAGGAGAGCTGAGTGTTTGCAGTAGACAGTGGGTGTGGGTGATGCTGGAAGCTGGGTGTAGTCTCCAAGTCTCTTTATTCCCACTAGCTCCTGTCAACTAGCTGCCATAGACTCTCTGAGAAGCCTGCTCCTTTGGCTTTTGATTTTACCTAAGAAACAGAACACTGAGTGGGAGCGGCTTCTTTCCTGAATGCCCCACCCACCAGCATCATGTTTGTTGCTGTCCAGAGTAGGCACTTCCTTATCTGCTGAGACAGGACCTAGGTCTACTGTGACACACTGGCTGGTGGCAGCTACCCTCATGTGCAGCCCTTCCTCACTCTGCTGCATGGAATTACCAGTCTTACCAAACTAGTCACAGCTTAGAGAGACTCAACAAGGCTTGTCTTCTATAATAGAGACCAATGCCACCGCCCTATTCAAATGACGACAACAACAGATGACAACTGGCATGGGACCAGGATCAAGTATCTGTTGTTCAGGGGAAGATGCAGCCCTGTGTACTGTGTCTACTTCCCCATTGATCCAGGACTTGTCAGATGCCCTCTGGTAGCACACAATTCTGGGATTTAGGAATAGAGTTGCAGGGCATCATGGGTGTTGCCAGCATCCCACAACACTAGCAGTGGCACTCACAGGCTTGGCAGGAACTTCTCTGCAACTGTAATCAAGGTGAGCTTTGGGAAGGCAATGGGTTCCACCATCAATGGGTAACAGCTGCTGAAACTTCCGGACTGGGGCAGTAAAGCCCTTAGAAAACTCTCAAAAGGAGAATGCAAAAGCCAACACAGTATGCTTACTGGAGGGCAGGCATTGTTCAAAGCACTTTACTACACCTGGTGAGTTAAAGACAGCTAGGGAAGTGGAAATTGAGGCATAGAGCCTATGTCACAGAGACTTATGGGAAGTAAGTTCAACTCTCAGTGACACGATGCTATATTTAGTCTCTTTATAGCTTTCTACTTCTTGAGTCCCCAGAGTTGGATCACTTGAAGCCTGTGGGATTTAAAGCCACTGAAGACTTGAATGCATTGCCACATTCAGAGTGGGGAAGACCTAGAAAGCTGTGATTTTTGAAGTATATGGAAATGACTGAGGTACTCTGCTCAGATAGGAGGAAGGAGGGAGGCAGGCAGCCCTGTGCCTTGTAGAAAAGATGGTGGGTTCAGCATCAGCCCTGAAATGGAAGCTTTAGAGAGGCTGCCTTCGTCATTTCAAACTGAAGACTATCCAAGGAATATGGCAGCTTAAAACAAGGTAGGAGGCTTTGGGTACCACTGGACTTCCTGTCCCTGAGGATGTGCAAGCAGGGGTGGCCTGGAAACAGGAGTATTCTGCTGAGAAAAGCCCTGTACCAAATGAGGTGGTTCTGGGTGATGTAGGTCTGTTTCATC
>NW_021627828.1:0-49323 GCF_004785775.1 Grammomys surdaster
CATGATCTATCTGTCTATCTATCTATCTATCTATCTATCTATCTATCTATCTATCTATCTATCTATCTATCTATCATAGGCTGCCCTCATGTAGTCCAGGCTAGGCTCAAAGCCACTGTGTAGTAGAGGCTTACCTTAAGTCACTGAGCTTCCTTGCCTATAAACACTCCTTTCCAAGTGCTAGGAATATAGCTTGCTCTGCCACATCCAGCTTTTACTGTGTTTTTATTTCTAAAGATGAACATATAGTAAAATTGACCTTGGGGATTATAATTCCATGTTTTAACCCATATAAATTTGTGTAAGCACCACCAGAATCAATGTATGGAATAATTCTACTACCTTCCAAATCCCATGTGTTATGTTTTTCTAGTTACATCTGCATCTCACTCCTAACCGCAATCCAATCAAACTCATGGATTTCTCCATCGCTGTTGAGTCCTCTTGAGAATGTCATGTGAATGGAATCATGTTCACATAGCCTTTAACTGGCATCTCTCATACAGCACAATATATTCAAGATATGCCACCTCTGTCTGTGGCATACACCAGCAGTCCTTTCTTGTCAACTGCTGAATACTTCTTTGTATGAAAGGACCCAATGCCTATGTATGCATTCATCTTTTGAGGAACTTATAGCCGTTTCTAGACTGTTGAACTTATGAACAGAGGTTCCTATAAACATCCACGGACAGGTCTTGGTGTGAAAGTTAAGTTTTCCTTTCTTTGGGTAAGTGCATGAGGAGCCAGTCTGCTAGGTCATAGGGTAAACCAACTGAGGACTGCTACCTTGCTTGCTAGAATGAGCACATGCCCTGATCACATCTGAGGGCATCAGTTGCTACCTTTCTTCTTAACATTTAGTGTTACCAGTTTCTGCTTTATGTAGATATTCCAGTAGGTGTGTGGCATAGCCCAGTGTTAGTTTGTGTCTCCTTAATGAATTATTATATATTCTTCATGTGCTAGTTTTGATCTGCATGTCCTCTCTGTCCAAGCGTTTTCTGTATTTTATATTGGGTTGTGTGTTTTCTGTTTTTGTTTTTGGTGGCACACATCTTTAATCCCAGTGCTGGGGAGGCTTTCATATTTTCTGTCAGAATGGCACAGGCATTTTGCCTGGAAGGTTTATTGTATTCCAGAGAAACAGCTCTATTTACAACAGGGGCAGAGCTACAGAACAGGGTTTCTGGTTTGGCTGCTATATTTACCTCCCCAGGCCCTACCAGTCAAAAACTGCTCCTCTGGCCTTAGGATGGCACACAGTCAGTCTGGGTGTCCCAGGAGCCAGCTTGTGCTCTCCAGTACCTAAACCAGTGGCAAAGAAATAACTCATTGCATTGAAGGGTGAATAGTGCCCAGCCAGAGTGTCGTCGAGTCCTTTGCTGTCTGTTTTTTTTTTTTTTTTAATGGATGGGTTTTTGAAACTTATAAAAGTCTAGATAAAGAGTATTTATTAGATGCGTGATTTGAATATATCTGCATCTGTCTTATAACCTACCTTTTTGTTGTGTTAACAATGCCTGTCTCAGAACAAGTCCACAAATCACATGAAGCCAACTTTTCCTTACGGATCCCACTTTTGGTGTCACATTTTTCTCTTGTGTTTTCTTCTAAAATGTTTATATTTAGATTTCTAATAATTCTGAGGTTTTGAAAAAGATAAGCTGAGGCCGGGCAGTGGTGGCACACGCCTTTAATCCCAGCACTTGGGAAGCAGAAGCAGGCGGATTTCTGAGTTCGAGAGTTCGAGGCCAGCCTGGTCTACAGAGTGAGTTCCAGGACAGCCAGGGCTACACAGAGAAACCCTGTCTTGGAAAAAAAAAAGTTTTCAAAAAAAAAAAAAAAGGATAAGCTGTGAACTAGTAAAAATAGAGGCCATAAATTTGAAGGAGAGTGGGGGAGGGGTATGTGCAGGGTAGGAGGGAGAAAAGGGAAGGAAGACATGTAACTAAATTATTGTTTCAAAACCAACCAACCAACCAACCAAACAAACAAACAACCAAACAACCAAAAATTCGTAACAAAGAGAAAATAAAATAAAACAAACCTCATTTAAAAAAGGTTGTAAAGTTTAGGATAAGATTCCCTTTTCTTTGCACAAAGATGTCAAGTTGTTTCAACACAATTTGTTGAAGGAGAGATTTACTTTAGTGATCCGGTTTTGTGACTATGATAATCCATTTTCTCTCTATGTGTGTTTTGGTTTCTGGTCCTGCCATTCTGTCATACTGACCTATGTCCTAGCTGTTTCCCAGGATCCCCTGGTATCGGTTACTGTAGCTACAGGGTGAGCTCTCAGTAGGTGATGCGTATCTTACAACTGCGGTTTTTCTTTTCAGATTGCCTTGACTATTACAATGTTTGCACTCCACACATGTGTCACGATTAGCTTGCTTTATCAATAGAAATCCCTGTCACAATTTTTGGGTAGAATTATGTTAAAATGTAGATCCATTTGAAGGGAAACAATAGTTTTATCCACTGAACCTCTTAATTCTGAGTCAGAGCTGTTCTGAGGGTTAAATGTGTGCACATGTGTCTTAGTTTTAAGAATATCTGTATTTTAATGTCTTCTATTTCTTTTGGCCTGAGATGTCTATCTTTTGATTTGAATGAGTCCTTACTTTTGAAGGAGCTTTGAAAGAACTACTTCAAAACTGTTGCCACTTCCAATATCAGTGATATCTCTACATTGTCGTCTCTTGATTGTTTGCTCATGTGAGTTGAGGTTTCTTTCTTATGCTGAATAATTTTGGATTGCATACTGAACATTTAAAATATCACATTAGAGGATTTTTTTTTCATCTCTTGTAAATTCCATGAAGACTGTTAGTGTTTTGGTTTAAACAAGCAAATGACCCGATTGGGTACAGGCAGTGAGTTCCAACTCACAGGCAGTGAGGCCTCTTGTGGACCATTTCAATATTTGTTGAATTGTCAGTCTTTGCTGCTGGAGCCTGGGGCCTTGTGCATGCTAGGCAAACACTCCACCACAAAGCCACACCCCAGTGGCTGTGCTAATCTGATGTATAGCTGGGCCATTAGTGGTCTGTCTTGGGATTTCAGCTCTTAGTCTTTGGTCTGTTGTTGAGGGTCTGATCTGTGTGCATGAAGCTGAGGATTGAGCCTGGCATTTAAAAACATTGTTGTCGGATCAGTTTTCTGAACCCTTCTCTTTCTCTGTGACCTTTTGGGTCCTTGGGACTTGTCGTCTTGATTCTCAGAAAGCTGGAACCATAGTTACCGTTACTTTGACTGAAGCTAAATGACAAAAGGAAAGAGATAGAAACAAAAACCGTAGAGCCCCCCTCATCCCCTTGATGCTTCCTCTGACGGGAAGTGGAAGTTTCCTAAGACTACCCACTGTCACTTCCTCATGTCACAACATCATGCCAACACCTGAGAACTGGAGCATCAGGGAATGATTAACTGGCTAACAGGAGCTGGAGGTTGATAGGGAAGTAGAAATTTCTCATGTCCCCTGAGCAAACTATCTTTCTTCCTTCCTTCTTTTCCTTTCTTTCCTTTTTGATGTGGTGTGTGTGTTGCATGTACCTGGGTGTGCTGCTGTGTGCACCTGTGAGTGTGCAGAGGCTGAGGCAGGATGGTGCTCTGTGTTCTGTGCTCGGTGCTCGGTGCTCGGTGCTCGGTGCTCGGTGCTGTTGCTCGCTGCCTTGTTGCTAGGGGGGTGGGTCTCACTAAATCAGAGGCTTGCACATTTGCTAGGAGGGCTGGCCAGTTCTGGGGAACCTGCCTGTCTCTTCTGTCCATGTCTATGATTATGCACATATGCAGCCATGCTCTGAGTTTTATGTGAGTGTTGGAGATTCGAACTCGGGTTCTCATGCTTGAAGATAAAATACTCTTACCCACTGAGCTCATCCCCAGAACCCTCTATCTTCATCTTTCATGAAGATAAAGGTGGATTTTCTTTTGGTTCTTTCTGTCCGTGCATTTGGTTTCTTGTTTTCTGCAATTCAGGCTGAGAATATCAGAGGAAACCTAGAACATGCTGTGAGTTCTGATCTAAGCCCCAATTACTACTACTTACTTTCCAGAGACCCCAGGAAGTCTCCTGAACACTGTCTGGGTTTCATATGCACGCTAATCAGGAAGCACAGGATGCAGAGAGCTTATTCCATCTTCCCAAGAACCAGTGCTTTCCCTTGTATTCTTGACAATTTAAACAGAAATATCCTACATTTTTACCACATTGATCATTTTCTTTCAGATATGACATTGTGACAAACTATAAACATGATCCTTAAAAGAATAGGCTTTTCCAAGTGTGACTTTGTAATTGGCCTCCTCTGATTTGACCCTCATTATGGGCCCGGAGTTAAATGTGAGGGTGAATCAGGTAATAAAGAGAACCCTTACAATGTGGTTATCTCACATAAGGTGGTTTCAGGGACTTTGCATAAGGTGAAACCTATCTCATGACTCAGAGGAGGAGAAGCTTAGAGGGTCTTAGGGATTAGGATGCTAGGGTGCTCCAGAATAGCACTAGCCCAGACCTGGGGGGTCTTACTGTATTGTATCAACTTCCCTTTCAAAAGACATGCTAAGGCTTTGTGTCCAAGCTCCAGTGAGATTCAGCAAACCAGAGTCCTAGACATAGACTCAGTCTGGTTTCGAGTAGCACAAGCCTTGCTAGAGATAAACAACTCAAAAAAAATTTTTTTTTCTGAGTAGCCATAGAAACTCAGTGCTCTGATTACTTTGGGCTGGAAATGTAAAAGCCCAGCCTTTTGTTTCTACTCTCTAAACTCACCAGTGCAGTTATAAATCACCAGTCTTTGCACTTCTCATGTCCTCACGATATTCTGTCAGCACTGCTGTTGTCACCTCCAAAGCCTTCATTCTGCACTCTGCATTTCAGGTAGCCCCAGACAACATTTAAGGAACAGTTTTGTCACGACATATATTAGGCTGGCGATGTTACATTCTTTATTCATGGTTGGATCCCTATGCCATCAGACTAGACAGCCCATTAGTCTTGCATCCACCTTTCCTCAGAGATCTGCATTCTGTACTGTTTGCTGCTGTGTAGCAGGTTCTGCTGGAGATAACAGAATCCACATTGCCAAGTTTTAGTGGAAAATGAATTAAAATAGTCTATGCGGTAGGCTGTATTCTAGGATGATGCCCAAGATCCTTCCCCACTGCCATGCTTACCCTGTCCGATCACTTTCCTTCAGCGTGGGAAGAGACTTTCAACATGACAAGATATCATGGAATTATGCTACATCATATGGATAAAGGAAACTGGCTGCCATAATCATGATCGTTAATAGTTGACTGTGCTTAATAAAAGTGAGGCTATTCTCTAAGATCAAGAATTGACAAATGGGACCTCATAAAATTGCATAGCTTCTGAAAGGCAAAGGACACTGTCAATAGGACAAAACAGCAACCAACAGATTGGGAAAAGATCTTTACCAATCCTACATCCGATAGAGGGCTAATATCCAGTATGTATAAAGAACTCAAGAAATTAGACTCCAGACAACCAAATAACCCCGTTAAAAATGGGATACAGAGCTAAACAAAGAATTCTCAACTGATGAAACCTGAATGGCCGAAAAGCACCTAAAGAAATGTTCAATATCCTTAGTCATCAGGGAAATGCAAATCAAAACAACCCTGAGATTCCACCTCATACCAGTCATAATGGCTAAGATCAAAAACTCAGGTGATAGCAGATACTGGCAAGGATGTGGAGAAAGGGGAACACTCCTCCATTGTTGGTGGAATTTCAAGCTAGTACAACAACTCTGGAAATCAGTCTGGTGGTTTCTCAGAAAATTGGACATAGCATTACCTGAGGACCCAGCTATACCACTCCCAGGCATATACCCAGAAGATGCTCCAACATATAACAAGGACACATGCTCCACTATGTTCATAGCAGCCTTATTTATAATAACCAGAAGCTGGAAAGAACCCAGATGTCCTTCAACAGAGGAATGGATACAGAAAATGTGGTACATTTATACAATGGAATATTACTCAGCTATTAAAAACAATGTATTCGAGAAATTCTTAGGTAAATGGATGGAACTAGAAAATATCATCCTGAGTGAGGTAACCTAATCACAAAAGAACACACATGGTATGCACTCACTGATAATTGGATATTAGCCCAAAAGCTCGCAATATTCATGATACAACTCACAGACCACATGAAGCTCATGAACAAGGAAGACCAAAGTGTGGGTGCTTTGGCCCTTCTTAGAAGGAATAGCAAAATACTCAAGGGAGCAAATATGGAGACAAAATGTGGGACAGAAACTGAAGAAGGGGCCGTCCAGAGACTGCTCCACCTGGGTATCCAACCCTTGTGCAGTCACCAAAGGTAGACACTGATGTGGATGCCAGGAAGTGCATGCTGACAGGAGCCTGCTATAGCTGTCTCCCTAGAGGTCTGCCAGAGCCTGAAATATACAGAGGTGGATGCTCACAGCTAACCACTGAGCTGATCATGAGGTTTCCAATGGAGGAGTGAAAGAGAAGACTGAAGGAGCTGAAAGGGTTTGTGGCCCCATGGGGAGAGCAACATGCCAACCAACCAGAGCTCCCAGGGTCTAAACCACCAGCCTGGGAGCACATAGGGAGGGGGTCCATGGCTCCAGCTGTATATGTAGGGGAGGATGACAATGTCAGGCAAAGGTGGGTGAGGAAGTCCTTGGTCCAGTGAAGGCTGGACACCCCAGTGTGGGGGAAATTGTGGGTGGGGAGGTGGGAGTGGGAGGGTGGGTGGGGGCATATCCTCATAGAAACAGGAGAAGGGGGGATGGGATACATCTGAAATGTAAATAAAATATCCAATAAAAAATTTAAAAAATGCACAATGAAAAAAAAAGTGAGGCTATTCTAGGTATGTGTGACCTAATTAGGCTGTACCTTAAAACATGCAAGAAGTAATTGTGGCTGTCCTCCTTCTGGCTTTAAAGAGACAACCAGACTTATGGCAGAGAAGGTCTTGTGTTAAGGATTCCAAAGAATTCTCTAGAAGTGGGAAGTAGAAAATAGCTTGGTAGTTAAAATACAGAGATTAGCACTGGGAAATCAGCTCAGTGGCAGAGTTCTTACTGAGCATGCACAAGATACTGAGTTCAATCCCCAGTACCACAACATCCACAAGGAGACAGCAACTTCAGCCATAAGGTCATAATGGAAGCTAATTCTGCTAAGAAGCTGGAGGGCCTTGCTAGTGGGCCATTTTCAACCAAGCCTCTTGATGAGGAAACAGCTGATGTCACCTATATTTCAATGACACCTTGATCCAGGGACTGGCAAAGATGGGCTAGACTTTTGACCCATGGAAAATTTGAGATAATAAATGCATGGTGCTTAAAGCACAAAACACATGAGCTATTTTATAAAACAGAAAATGAAGATTATGTATTGGCCACCTCCTAGAATTTCTAGAAGAGGCAAGCTTGTAAATCGTAAGACCAGAGTTGATGTCGGCAAAAGACAGGTCCAACCACGAGGTCATTTGTTATAGATGACACTCTGCTGCTGCTTGTGCTCGGTGCCAAGCATCTATGAAGCCAAGGACCCAACACCACGACTGAAAGCTGAGTCTACTACTGTATCACTCAGATGATGTTCCGGTGCTGTTTCCTTATTCGGGATAGAGGAATAACATTAGTATTTGCCTCAGAAGGTAATTATAAAGATTAAGTGAAACTAGTCTTTTAAAGTGTTTTAAATAAACAGTGCACAGCTCTTACTGTTACATGTATCTTAGCCATTACTTTTAATAGATGGCTAGCCTGGGGCCATGAAAACAGCAAGTGGTTTACTGCAGAGTAGATTTGACTCTCTCTACCCCCCCCCAAACCCATTGTCCTTATTTTCATATGTCCTCAGTTTTTAGCAGGAAGAGTAATCCAGGAATGCAGTTATAATGAAACTCTGCCTGTTTTCATTTTTTGATTTCTCCCAGGAGAAACCCATCTGGAAGGGACAGAAGACATCTTACACAACGGAGCACGAAAACCGTATGATTTGATGTTTACTGAGTAAATAAGAAGGCTGTTAACACCTTTACTAGCAAGTGTAGAACTGGGAACTCAGAAGACAATTGGGTGCTACACTAACTCATAAAGCTCATAAAGATGTTTGGAAATGCCCCAGATCAGCCTTCTGGCTTTCTCAACATCCTCACTGTGAGTTCTGCGTCTTCTGTCATATACCTTGTTTGAAATACACATCTATTTTTCTCCTCGACTAATTGAGATTCTCTGCCTGTCACTGTGAGGAAAGGGTGTGAACGTTTGGAACTGCCGCCTTCACTGTCTAGGGAAGGCGTGCGTGTCTCTGTGTGGGCATGTGCGTGTGTATGGTATGTATGGAGGTGGGGGAATAAGGCAGATGGTTTGGTGACGACGCTTTAGACCTTCACTACTGATGCGAAGAAGAAGAATTCTGACCAATAAGGAGGCAGAGTGAAGGTGTTAGTGAAGTACTGTCCAAAACCTGTGGGTAAAATGATTTACTGGTACCCAGAAGGAACGTACTTATCTGTACACGGAAATATGATCATTATAAAACTGGAATATTTTAAGCCAAGATGCTAATTAAAAAACCGAAGAAGTTAAAGGTGGAAGCTATTGAGTTTGGTGCTTTCGTGGAGAGCCATGTGGCCATTTGCTATGGTGGTATCTTTAAAGCCACTCAAGACTTGAGGAGCTCACAGGTCAGCATACAACCTAGACATGGGTCAGAGCCCTTAATTAAGAGAACTTGCCCTAGCTGATTTAAACAAAATTGGCCTTACTGGAAGGATGTTGGTACACTTACCAACTGTCCTAGTTAGGGTTTCTATTGCTGTAAGAAAACACCATGGCTGAAAGCAACCTGGGGAGGAAAAGGTTTAACTTATTCTGCTCAGGCTTCCACAGCCTGTTCATCAGAGGAAGTCAGGGAAGGAACCCAAACAGGGCAGGAAGCTGGAGGTAGGAGCTGGAGCATGAAGAGGCCAGGTAGAGTGCCACTTACTGGTTTGTTCCTCATATCTTTCTCAGCCTGCTTTTTTACAGAACCCAGAATAACCAGCCCTGGGGTGACCCTACCCACAATGGACTGGGCACCCCTTACATCAATCACCTCATGTGGATCTCAAAGAACTGCAGAGGGGGCTATCCCAAAAGCTGTTGACTGTACGTGGGGTATGTTCTAGCTGGGCTGTGTTGTCTGGCCTCAGTGGGAGAGGAAGTGCCTAGTCTCGCAGAAACTTGAAGTGCCAGGGAGGGGGAAATGCCCAGGAGGGCCCCCATCTGCTCAAAGGAGAAGAGGAGGGGGCATGAGGGAAGGATTGTGGGAGGGGATGACCGAGAGGGGGACAGCGAGTGGGATATAAAGTAAATAAGTAAAAAAAAAAAGATACAAAAAAAAAAGAAAAATAAAAGTAGAAAAAAAAATGCCCAACAGACTTGCCTACAGTCTGGTCTTATAGAAGTCATTTCTCAATTGGGATTCCCTTCTCTCAGATGACTGTAGCTTGTGCCAACTTGACATAAAAACTAGCCAGAAACTGACAAAAATCTGGAGATCGAGGTTTTAAATGGTGAGATATTCAGACTGCTGATTAGAATGTGGTTCGACTTTCATGATAAAATATTTCAAGGCGGGTTTAGAAGGTGGCTAGAGTGGGTGAGCACTGACTGTACATCTCTGAGGATCTGAGTTCAAGTACCGAGTACAACACTGGGCGTGGCCCACACCTGTCACCCCAAACTTGGGAGGGGCAGACAGGAGGATACTGGAGTTTTGTGGCTGTCAGTCTAGCACTAGGTCTAGTGAGAGACCTTTTTTCAAGGAAAGACTATGGAGGGTGATTGGGCCGACATCTGATATTTTCCTCTGCTCCCACCTTCCCCTGCCACAATTTCAATTGAGCTCTGGTCTCAGGTTATAGGCAAACTATCTCTCCCACAAACAGTACTTTCAAAATCTTGCGGGGGGATGCTGAACATATTTGAAAGCACAGTAGAATGACCCAAAATGAGATATGAAATGAAGGTGCGATTCATGTTTATTTCTCTTTCCGATAAAGATGTTCTCAATCTTGTCAGTGTATGTGATAGCGTTTCCTGGGCTGTGGATTTCTTGTTGGACAGAGGTTGGGGTGCAGGTCTGCTAAGTTGAGGGAAGTGAAAAGAGTCATTCTTGAGGGAATCCCAAGTCAGTATACAAAGTTTCTTCAAATTCTCAAAAGTTTCATAATTGTGAAGGCACAAGAAAGACTCTCCAGAAGAGAGTTCTAAGGATTCTGTTAAAAAGATTAATAATACGTCACATAGGTCTCCAGTGCCATGGACACATGAATTAGAGGTCAGAGTCTGGAGAGATAAAGAGGCTTGATAAAGCTTTTTGATAATATTCAGGAAGGGCCAAATTCTGGCTCAGGGTAAGGACCATTTATAGGAGCTAACAATTATTCTGTAAGCTAAGGGAAAAGCAGAAAGGATTACTCAACAAAGCTTAAAGGCTCCACATGACGGAAATAATCTTCCTGTTTAACTGCTTGTAAGAACAAAACTCAATATCCTTCAAAGAAAGATAACAGCATCAGTCCCTACAGTTTATCATTCACAATATACCAAGGCATAATTAAATATTATTATTATGATAAAAAGAAAGGAAAAAGCCCACAATGGTCCAGATCCCAATTTTAGCAAACAAGTACCTTAAAATAATTGTAATGGAAAAGATGAGCCACAAATGAGAAAATAAGTCAGTTTAACAGAAATGATTTGAACAGACTCACACACACAGAGAGGGAGGGAGGGAGAGAGAGAGAGAGAGAGAGAGAGAGAGAGAGAGAGAGAGAGAGAGACTATTTTAAAAATAGAGCATTAAAAAACTATTTAAAGCAATATGAACAAGTTCAGAATATGAATAAATGGAGTTACAGAAAAAAAAGGAATAAAGTATCAATCAGGTAGGGGAAATACTTGAGCAAACACGGGCCAAAATTATTCAAATTTTATCAAAATTAGCAAATTGCTGGTGTAAAAATTCAAATAAACTTCCAAGAATATAAATACGAATAAAATAATATGTTGTTAATCTAACAATAGGAAAGCATATTGGGGAAAGTTTCTAAGGTATCCAAATGAAAAAATAGAACAAGGAAGCTTGCAGAGAAATAATGAATGATGAGGTTGACAACTGACTTGTTAAGAAAGTTCTAGAAGAGACTGGGCTGGCATTTAAAATTAAAGCTGGCAGGTCTCAGCTATGCAATATGCTAAATGAAACTCTTGAAGTTCAAGGGCAACAATGCCAGGTGGAAACTCAGGTCTACAGGGCAGAATGAATTGTCCTGGAGGTGGTAATACAGGAAATATAAAGTTACGATGTTAAAATCTTCAAAAGACAATTCTTTAAAGCTAATATACTAGCAACATGTATTTAGAAGAAAATGCATAGACAGGAATGAATAGATAGAAAAAACTATATATTCAAAGTAGATTGTGATAATTTTATGGTGTGTGTCATAATCAGAAAGCCACCAAAATTAGTGCTAAGGGGGGGTAGCTTAGGGGGATAGCAGAGGGGGATAGCTTACAGGATAGCTTAGGGAGGGGAATAGCAATGGGGTGACCAAATGAAGTTGTGTTTTTTTAACATTGGCTCATTCAAAAGAGAGTAGGAAAATAAAGAAAAGAGAAAGGAGAAAAGTGGATAAATAGCAAACAATAGCAAGTGGGCGAAATAAAATCCGCTACATCAGTGGATTGTTTTCTCTTGTCTTTGTGAGATAGTTTCTTAGGCAGCCCTGGTTGTCCTGAAACTGCTTGGTAGACCAGATCGTCCTTGAATTCAGGGATCTTCCTATCTGTGCATCCCGAGTGCTGAGATTAAAGGCAAAAGATTGAGGGACTCAGAGGGAATTGGAACTCCACAGGAAGATTAGTAGAGTCAACTAGCCTGGACCCTTGGGGGCTTCCAGAGACTGAACCACCAACCAAAGAGCATAAATGGGCTGGATATAGCTCTGGCCCCCCTCCCCCTCCCCCAGCCTCCATCCCGAACCCCCAACACCCACCTCCGCCTCCAAGGATATGTAGCAGATAGGCAGCTTGATCTTCATATGGCTATTCCAACAACGGGAGGCAGGAGGCGCTGTCCCCGACTCTGTTTCCTGGCTGTGGATCCTGCTCCCCTAACTGGGCTGCCTTGTCTGGCCTCGGTGGGAGAGGATGTGCTTAGTCCTGTAGTGACGTGATGTACTAGAGTGGGTTGGTACCCAGAGAGGGCTTCCTGCTTCTCAGAGGAGAAGTGAGGGGGATGTAAGGAGAGGGACCATGTGAGGGGAGGGCTGGGAGGAGAGAGGAGCTTCGATCAGGATGTAAAGTGAATAAATAAATTAGTGGGAAAAAAAGTAAAAAAACACCACATGTGGGGGGATCATCAGTGTATTTTAAAACTGTCTTTGGAATAAACACTCCAGTGAAAAGACAGTAGTGTCCAGGGGTAAAATTGAAGACAACCCAACTATATGCTATCTGCCATAAATCCACTTTAAGTCTGAAAACATTCATGGGTTAAAGGTAAAAGACTCAAAACTAAAGAAATTATAAAGACTTAGTATTGGATGACTGATATAGATATTAGTATCAGAAAAGTTAAGGACTACTTCAGAGACAAAAGGGTCATTTTTATAATAATAAATAAGGCCAATTCATCAGGAATATAAAATACAATAACTCCAAGGGCAGGTGCACCTAATAAAAAACACTGATGGAATTCAAGGAAGGAACAGAGAAGGGTATAGCTTTTAAATGCAGACAGTAACATCAGCTCCCAGAAATTCATAGAACCAGTGAGGAAAAACGTCAGGATGAGAAAATCTGTCCTGCGTCCTAGAATGTAGACTTGGCTCCCACACTCATCTTGATGAACTTAAAAAGACTGGAATTTCAGAGATTGTTCTCAGAGCACAGGGAAATTAAATTAGAAGCTAATAACAGCAAGATACTTGGAAAATCCCCAAATGCTTAGAATCGAAGCCATGTACCTCTAAATTACTCATAGGTCATGGAAGACATCATAAGGGAAATTAAAAAGTATTTTGATCTAAACTGAAGTGACAACATAGCATGTAAAAATTTGTGGGCTGAAGGTGAAGCCTTATGATTTGAAATGCTCAGTCCAAAAAAAAAAAAAAAAAACCAATAAGGAACCCCCTTCCCCAAGATCAACTTACCCAAAAGTTAGTGATGCAGAGAAAATAGTACCAGCCATAGAAATCAATAGAATTGGGAATACGGAATGGAGAAAGTATCAGTGAACCTGTGGGAGACAGAGAGATGAGTTAATATAAAAAAGAATGAGTATCAGAGCATTTATATCAACATCCAACAGTCCCCAAACCTGTAGAACTGAAATCCCAGGAGAAAGTAGAAGAAAAGTGTGTCAAATAAGATGAAAATTCTCATTGTGTGAGAATAGAAATATGCACATTCTAGAAGATTTGTAAATAGACCTTAGGATAAACACACACACACACACACACACACACACAATGTAGGCTCATCATAGTTGAAAACTTGGAAAACCAAAGATAAAGAGAACATCTTGACAACAGCCATAGGAAAATGCTAAATTCCAACCGTGGTGACAGCAATTCAAATTCCCAGTCACTCCTCCTCAGTTACCATGGAGGCCAGAAGACAGTGGAAAAACATCTGTGATATGCTGACTGAGAGACTTAATCCAGAACTTGACACCCAGTGAGCACAGCCTTCAACCATGAAGGCAAAAGGAATTTTGAATATGAGAGCACAGGATTTATTACCAGTAATCTGGCACTTTATGGAAGCTCCAGGCACTTCTTTAGGCTGAAGGGAATTGTCTGCTGGAAATTTTTGGATAAAAAGCCCCACAGATGGTAAGTATCTGTGAAGATACAGAAACTATCCACAAACCAAGTTCAGGTAGCTTCATCAATCATCTCTAACAAGTAGTTAAGAAACAAACGTGCCAAATTTTTCTTTAAAAATTTTATTAACATAATTATACATAATAAAAAGCTTAATTAGGATACGGATATATAATGAATTTTGATCATGAATACCTTACTGGTAGCTACTCTACTCTGTTAACCATTTACTGCACATAAGTGCTCAGGAAGGAGTGTGTCCATGACAGGATGTGGCTGGACCGGATCTTGTGCAAGTGATTACAGCTGCAGTGGGTTTGAGTGCATCAACCACATTACACCCAGAACTCAGCATCCATATCTTCCTTCCTCTGCTTTTACATTCGTTCTTTCCATCTGCCATCATGGTTCCTGAGCCTTGGAGCGGATGACAATGATTCCTCTTATGGCTGAACATTCGACAGTCATTTATTCTCATTATGTCAACCAATTATGAGTCTCTGCCATTACTACTGCGCACCTCAAAAGAACCCTCTTCTGACCAAAATGACAACAGAACTGATCCATAGGCATAAACGGAATGATTTGGAAGGCAATTTGACAGGCATGTCATTTCCATTTAGCAAAACAAGTAGCTTGATTATAGAGCCTATGCTCTCCCCAGCCATGATAGAGTTCTAAAGTTCATCCAGTGCCAGGCAGAAATTCCCTTTTGTGGAGCACTCCTCAGATTGAATCAGAAAGCAGCTGTTTACTTCCTAACAGATTTACCACTATTGCGGCAGTCAGTGGTTGGTTCTGGGGCACACAAAGATCTACAGCTCATCAAGACTATTAATGACAGTTTTCTAAAAACGTGACAAATCAAAACTCTTTTTTTCAGACAGGAAAGGAAGAAGGAACTCTTTCTAATTTATTCAAAAACAACATGAACAAAAACATGAAAAGAAACCATCCATCTCCCTCAAGAATAGAATAAAATAATTAAAAATATCAAATCCGAATCAACATGGTAGGAAATAAAATCTCTCGATATATAAAAATAATAATATATCAAAGCCAAATGAGGATTACTTCAAGCATTTAGGATTACCTTGAAAACTCTTCAATAACATTCATGACATGAATAGAAAAATGGAGGGAAAAAAAAACACCCCTACGAACAACTCGGTAGCTGCAGAAAAAGGGCTGTCAATTTGAGCAGTAGACGTCACTCAGAGGAGTCAAAAACCATGGATGTTCATTCATCTCCTGTCCAGGTTCTTTCTGTCATCCCACAGTCCTAGAAGCTACTGATGAAAAGTAACTCAGGAGGGGTTCTGTGAACTAGAAACTACACCTATAACCTGGAAACTTTGGGGTCCTGATGCAAGCCAGTTAGAAGAGAAAGTAATTACTGAGTAGGGCTTGACTGATTCTGATTATCACAAGGAGCCAGGTTTTATCACCATAGTGGGGACAAAGAATAGTATGTTAGGAATCAAAAGAATACCCTCGAGCTGCATTTTGGTGTTCATACTACAGTAGACAATGCCAATAGTTCAAAAATTCCAGATAACCAAGGGCTTAGACTTCTGCAGATGAAGGTCTAGGTCATCCTATATGAGAAAGAGCACACACCAGGTTCAAAAATTCCAGATAACCAAGGGCTTAGACTTCTGCAGATGAAGGTCTAGGTCATCCTATATGAGAAAGAGCACACACCAGTCATAATGGATGCTGTGTGAAGGTGATGACACACGATGCCCTGGCTAGGAACAGTAGTATTGACCAAGGGAGCTTCATTTACTAACCTTTCCAAAATCTTTGCAGGAGAATGAAACTTAGCACCCATGAATAGTTAGCTCTTTGTCTCCATCCTAGGGAAAGAGTTGCAGGCGTTTTGTTCTGATACGAGATATGTCTTAGGGTTTTACTGCTGTGAACAGACATGATATCCAATGCAATTCTTATAAGGACAACATTTAATTGAGGCTAGCTTACAGGTTCAGAAGTTCAGTCCATTATCACCTAGGTGGGAGCATGGCAGCATCCAGGCAGGCATGGTGCAGGAGGTGAGAGTTCTACATCTTCATCTGAAAGCGGCTAGTGGAGGACTGACTTCCAGGCAGCTTAAAGCCTATGCCCACAGTGACACACTTCCTCCAACAAGGCCAACCTTCTAAAAGAGACACTCCCTGGGCCAAGCATATACAAGCCATCACAGGATACATATTTTATTATAGATGACCATTCATAGATGTGACTTATGCTGGACCCAGATTGTGTGCCACCCCAGTCTCTGTGTCCATATCTTCCTCTCCCTGGGCCTCACCACGTGTCCTGTTCTCCAGTTGAGCAGCCGTAGCAAGAACTCAAACTGTTGTTCCCACAGCAAGAAATCCAGATTGCTGTTGCTGCTGTCGGCACCACTACAGATGGAAGATTATAGCAGGTAGTATGGATAACCCTGGGAAACTGGGTACCATGCCAACCTATGCCTTGGACACCTAGATTCTATAGTGTTTTTAGAGGTTGTGTATGGTGGGGCCAGATGACACATCTCAGAAGAGTAAACAGTACATGCTCTACAAGGTTGACTTTGACAGTGGGACATGGAGGTCAGGAAAGAGCCAGCATGAAATTCTTCCCGTTTCTCTCAATACTTGAACTACTAAGAAAGGCAGATAGGCTAGAAAATCTAAACATGATCTGTAAGGCTGAACCATTGGTCCTGTTTGTTGTGAAGCATCCCTTCTGGTAAGCACCTCCTTTTTTGGTTCTCCTTCCTTCTTTGCCTCAGTCTCCCTTCCCCTGATATTGTCCTCTTCAGAGAAATGTTAGCAGATGGCTTCTCCACCAGACAAACTGTCTTCTTCAGGGAGATTTGGCAAAGGCGTGCTGCTGATACGGAGGATGTCTGTGTGGTTGTGATGAGGCTGGTGAGTGTGGTGGTGGTGGTGGTGACTTATGGTACCGTGAATGATGACGGCACAGGTGGTGTTGGTAATGCCATAGAAATGAACAGTCATGAGAAGCAATGTGGCATTTTAATCAGCAATGGGCCACATATGAGGGGGTTACAGAACATGACTATGTATCGGAAATAGCTTGGAGCTGAAGGTTTCCTATCATTTATTGGTGTTGTAGTCATGTTAATGCCATGGGGCTAGACCTGTGGTGCTGGCGAATGGCTTACTATGTTTCCCGTCTTATAAGAACACAACATGGACCCATGCCAAATGTATCAAAATTGATAATGATGCACAGCTCCTATTGGCTCGTATGCTTATTGTGCTATGTTTTACCATCAAGATGTCCTCCATCTACTTAAAAATAGTTTACTCTAAAACAATTAACACCACCAGCAGCCTCATTCATTCTGTATTTACTGTGAATCTTGTTCACATAAAAAGGCCGGCTAGAAAAGATTTCTCTTAAGTACACTGCTTTGTTCTAATGACAACGAAACTGCCAAGTGACACACTTCTCAGAACCCCTTCCTGTCATTAAGTGATGGTTGACTGTGTGATAGGAGGAAGGACTGAGGAGCCAGGTTCCAGGGCATCATGCCCCACTCACTTTCTGTGTCCTTCTCCTTGGTTTTCTTCCTTAAGGGAGGATGTTGCATTCCGTCCCTTAGAACTTTGGCATGGCCGTAGGACTAGTTTCAGGCAGCATGTGCTAATCACATGCACTTTCTCTTTACCACAGTGTTTGGTGTCTTTGGTTTAGGTGCTCCTCTGGCCTAGTCCTTGAAGCAAAGCCTTTGGTAACCCATGTCAGATATAAAACATGGATGAGTTGGTTTTTTTTTTTCCTCTGTCATTAGAAGTCAGTGAGATTCTCAGAGAGCATAATCTAGTGTATCCTGACTTCTGTGAGGAAAAGTCATTCCTGAGAGTCGTGCCTTTGGAACACCAGTGACAAACAGGGAAGACTATTGCACTACAAAGTTAGATTCTGTACTTCAGAGACTGGGGGAGGATTGTGAGTTGAAGGACAGCCAGGACTACTTAATGAAATCCTTTGTGGGAGAAAGATGAGAGTGGGAGGGAGGGAGGGAGGGGAGGAAGGGAAGGAAGAGGAGACAGAGCAAAATATAGATACATAGATGATAGATAAATACATAGATGGTAGACAGATAGATGATAGATAGATGATAGATCATTGGATTTTCCCTTGAAAGAAACTTCTGAAGCTCTTTGCCCAATTAGCAAATTCTCAGAGTTCTTATGGAGTGTGCTCCAACTGCCATGAAACTCAGGGAAGGAAGACGGGACTCTCAGTCTGAGAGTGTCTGGTAGCCTTCCCATGTGTTTGAAGCCTCCTTCATTCGTGTGATCAGTTTTGTCAGTGAGATCCTGTCCTCCCTGCTTCCCTCACCTCTTCCACTAGCCCATGGGAGTCTCACCAAGCTAAAGAGGCTTGAGTTAATTTCTCTTAATGGATGGAAAACAGGGTTTTATCTTATTTCTGTCTGCTGGACAGAGAACATAGAGCTCTGTCCCGTGAGTGGGGACTTTCTCAGGATACTTAGTATAGCGAGAGGAAATTGGGGTGTATTTGGGGGAGAGATTGGGGGGAGGGTGTAAAGGAGGGTGGAGGGATAGAAGCTGGCTCTTTAGAACAGTCATGGGATGGGGACTTAGGAGTGATCTAATTGAGTTTGCGGCCTCTTCCTTGTCACCACCTCACCCAGAATGTGTCGTTCTGATTAAAACCAGGAAGTGTGAGAGACAGCACTCTCAGTGGAGGACCTCCATGCTCCCTTGCTAGCAGAAATAAGCACAGTTAAGCCTGCTTTCAGAAATTGGGGCTGCCTCGAGGCATGCACTCAAACTCCTTGACCTATATTTTTTCATAAATGAGCGTGTGTGTGTGTGTGTGTGTGTGTGTGCTTAGAAACTGGAAGGTTAAGGATATGCCTTCAAACAACATTCATTCACTAGGAACCTGCTACGTTCTGCCCTACTAGGAACGGGAAAAGCTCAGAAAGAGGCTACTGAATTTATTCCATCATAGTGAGAAATACAGAGTTGGAACCCAGGGCCTGGCGTGTGCTAAGCATGATTTCTATAACTCACGATATCTCTCAACATCCTACAGAATGCTTCTATATCAGATATGTATCTGTATATGGGTGCAGGATATACATATGTGCAGGTGGACACACACACAGTAGGAGCCCAGAAAACTGAGCAAATGAATTCGTTCACGGTGAAAAGATTCTCATATTGCTAAGTTTATAACCCATTAAACCCCCTGATGATTTTTACTGCCGATGAATTAGATGTCAATTTTTAGAATATTAATTTTATGTTTCCCTGCCCTTGGAAGCAGCCTAAGGATAGCTTCCTTTACATGATAGGGTCTTCATTGCGAATCTCAGGGCCACACAGTACTTGGAGAGAGTTCTTCCTTAGGATGGATCTAGAGAATATAGTAACTGCAACCCACAGAGACGGCTTCGGCCTGTTTTGCTTTTTGAGCTCTTAAGTCTGCTTTTTATAGTTTGCTGTCTCTTTCTGTGCTCTCAGGCTGTCAACTGTCACTTCCTGCAGCTGTCAGCCTGGCTTTCTCTTTCTTGAGGCTCATCACTATCAGGATCTGCCCCACCACCCCTAGCGTACACACACACACACACACACACACACACTCACACACACTCACATAGAGGGAGATTCCATTCTGTTTCAGGATCACTCATCCAATCTGTAAAGCAGTTACCCCCTAACCTGAGAGCAGCCCCTGGTCTGGTGACATCAGCTTCACCTGGGAACTCCTTAGAGATGCCTGTCCCCTGGGTCCTGTTCCAGATTTGCCTAATCAGAATCTCTGGGGTGGGGTGGGTAGGGTAGGGCCAGCAATCTGTATTTACCAAGCTATCTGGTGATTTAGATGTCCCTCAGTTGGAGAAGTAGCCCATAAGGAAGGGGAAATAAGGTCCAAGGGAAGGCTTATGGTGCCTCGCATGGTTTAGAGAATCAGTCTATGTTCTCTGTTCAATCTAGAGGCTTCTGTGTCTGTCTGGATTCTGGGCTGTGTTCAGCACCATTGGACAGTTTCAGGTTAGCTGAACTGTAGGAAGGTGTGATGTTGTGCATGTGTGTCAGCCTAGTACATACAGAGAATGAGCAAAGGATAGAGAGACAGAAAACCCAGGCTCTGCAGAGAGGTGTGTCTTAGCTCCTAGAGTCTTCTGTGTGTGACTTAGCCTCAAAATCCTGGCCGGAATCCACCAGCTCAGAGTCCTACTGGTCTTCAGGTAGAAGAAGGAGGAGCTCCTGATTCTCTCCTGCGAATAGTGTGCCTAAGCCTCAGACCAAGTGTCAGGAACATTCTGAGAGTTACCAGCTGGTGGGGACTCTGCCAGAGACTCTCCACGCGGAATTCTTGAGGCAGACAGCTGGGATATGTGTGGGAGCCTCAGAGATGCATGGATTTGGGTTTGTAAACACAGGCCTGTTAAATTTAGGGTGGGCCTCGGGCCTAGGAGAGCTCCGTGGCATCATTTGGCAACTGTTGCCCATATTGAGTGGTTTAAAAACCCTGCTCATTCCTTATATAGTAGGAGGCCTGTTTTAGCACAGCTTGTCGTCAGAGGGGAGGGTCTTGGCACACGTGTTGAACACCCACTGTGTGCCAGGTGCTCTGCATAAACCATGCTGTTTTGACTGCATACTTAGGGGCTTCGGCTTATCAGCTCTGCTTACTGAGAGCAAAGGTCTAGACCTAAGAAACCTCAGTCAATGGTGTGTTGGATCTGCCCCAAGGATGGGACTATCTCCTGTGTAGTGGAGAAGGGCATCTGGCATCTGGCATGCAGTGGTGAGGATCCTCTGTCCATAGCGAGAACCCGATACCATCCCTAGAAGCCAGGCTGAGGAACTGGCCGAACTGCCTAGTTCCCTTGTGTTACTGCTTTTCAGAAAAAGACATTTGAAATATGATCCCACAGGATGATCTTCAAATTCAAGGCTCTGTTGGACAAATCACATTGGGAATTGTCATAAAACTTTATTTTTCTCCTGGAGATAGCGAGTTAGCTGTAGCAAGCGGGGTTAACCAGCCAAGCAGACAGAGATGATAACTATAAAGAGATACTCAGAACTGGCTTTGTGGTGGGGGGGGCTGGCAGGGAAAGGCTGAATGTAGGGTTAACTGGGGTCCCGAAGATTGCTCTGCCACAGGGCTCCCGACTCAGGGAGGTGGGCCGCAGGAAGTTTTGACTGCACTTACCCCACACAGGTGCTGGGCTGCCTCAGGACACTGCTCTGGGGGTGGGGAGCACAGTCTGAGGTCCTGGAGACCTCTGGAGCTGGGGGACAGCCCGAGCAGGCTTGGGGGTCCCCGGGCCTGCAGGGAGGCAGGGCCCATCTGGTTCTCAGGCTCGTGGGCACCCACGCACCACTGGGAGCCATGGAAGAGTTGAGAACGTAGTGGGGGCCTCCGGCCTGGATCTAGCCCTGGACTGAAGGGGGAAGCGCTCTAGCTGGGTCCTGCCGGGATGAGAGTCCTTGGCTTAGTCGCAGGCTGGTTTGGCTTGGTGGAGGCTGTGGCTGGGAGTGCTGAGAGGCCTTCTGTGGGAGATTAGATGGCCAGCTTCTTAGGCTCTGAAGGCCTGTTCCATTGCTCCTCAAGGCCGATCCCGACGAAAAGAGGCAGGCCATGGTTTTAAGGCTTTTATTGTCATGTTGGAAAGTGGATGAGTAAAACCGTATCCCTGTTTCTCAGGGTGGGCCTGAGGTTAAATATCTTTTGCAGGGAGGAGTGTCTGGGAAGGAAAGCATTAATTGGCTAAGCGTTTCACGCCTTTGGGTACCTCATTAAAATGGTGATCTGTCTTGAGGCTATGTGACCACAGGTCACGCCCTCTATCTGTGGAGGGGCTTGAGGCATTGCCCTTATGTGACTGATGGCCACAAATCTATGGAAGGCTGCGGCCTTGTGTCAGGAGCCTGGTGTCTGTGAGCACAGCAAAATGCTTTCTGTCCCTCAGGATCAATGGGATTTCCAGCCTGTGCTCCGCCAGGAACCAGGCTGCCTTTCACGGTCCTATAGCTGAAGTCCCAAGGGCAGGCTGCACCTCTTGGCCTGCATCGAGGGTGCTGTCTGAGTGGGACCCTCCCACTGACCTTTGTGGGAAGACCTTAATTCTACTGGACAGCCTCTTCTGCCCTGATGATCTGTGCTGCCACAGGCCTGAATCAAGTGGACTGAGCCACTGTGGAATGAAACCTTGGAATGCATGCATGCATTGAAACAATCTTGTAAATTGAGTGCTTCATTGCTTTTCACACAGTGAGACAAAGATAACTAATGTAATACCAGACGTAGCACAGAAGTCTTGTACAAAAAGACATCTTGATTTTGGTGAATCTCTTCCCTCCTAAAGTTGCCCTACCTGTCCTCACAACAGAATAGCCATGTGTACCAGAGTTCCACACAATACTCAGGAGATTGCTGGCCTGAGCTTCCTGGCCCTACTTCTCTCTACCTGAGACCCTGGAAGAGTTCAGACATTTGTCAATTCAGTCTTTGGTGATTTAGGGACACAGTTTGCCAACCTCAATCCCATTGGTATCTTAGCTAGCTAATTCTGTGTCATAGGGCTCACCTTTTGTACTGTGGGATATTTAGCAGGATGCTTGGGCTTGGCCCGATGGATGACAACAGTACTCCTTCTCCCCACTATGACAAACTATAATGTCGAATGTTTTCTGACAAGCGAAATGTCCTCCACTGAAAAGCAGTAGTGCAGATGAAGACATGGTGGAATAGCAGAGAGGTCTAGGAAGCCTGGCAGCCTGAGTTTGAACTGCACCTCTCCTTAAAGAAAAGCACTTAATTGTGTCCTGTCATGTTCCGGACAGCTTGGAGTAGTCCAGCCTGGGTTGACTAGCTCTGTGTGGGAAATGACTTTAGTTTCATGAAGCTCCACTTTTCACCTCTGCAAAAAATGATGATCCGGATAGGAGTTATCAAGTTATTGAGGTACTCACTCATTGGAGTAGAGTATTTAGGCTGCCTGGTTCTCAACAAGTGCTCTGCACGTGTTAGTCCTCTAGCCTCCAACAAGGAGGCTGAGTCTAATGTTTGGATTCTCCTGGACATCCTGGGAGAATGGAATTTCAGGACCATCATCTGGTCCATATTCTAAGTGAGAATACAAGTTCATCTTAGAGTTTGAGGCTCCAGGGCTCCAGACTGGTAACAGTCCCCCACTCTGAGTGGTGCAGGTGCCCATGACCCCAAGTTTATGGAGGAATTTCAAGAATGTCCAGAGCTCAGCAGCCTCAGACTCTCCTCCAGGCCTCTCCACAGGTTGCTCCATGGCTCCTTCCCCACAGGCCACAGATTTATGAATGGCGCACACTGTGTTCCTGCCAGGAGGTTTATTAATGGGCTTTCATACAGCACTTTAGGTTGGTGAGCTCTCCTTGCTCCTTTGGTTCCTGGCCGGATGTGGGGAGATGCATCGCATCAGCAAAATCTTCCTCTTGACTTGCCAGAGGGGGTGATTAAGACACCATCTATTGGGAATGGACTCTCAGCCCACTCTCTTCCTCCTTTGGCCATCTCTTGGCCACTAACAAATTCCATGGAGGCAGCATCTAGCCCATAGCTATCCTCTGTAGGCAAGACAGAGGTAATACCTTATTGCCAGACATGGGGAAGCTGAGTGTACCAATTTCAGGTCAGAAGCTTTGGTTCTGGGCATCTACCTATTAGGCAGATGACCTGGGCCATCTGGAGCCTCTCAGAGTTTAAGTTTCTTTATCTGGAGTCACATCCAGCCCCTAGCATGGGTGTGAATATTCCCTGAATATTTTAGTTGTGCAAAACCTTGGCCAGGATTAGTGTATCATCTTTATGGAGGGAGCATGCACTGCAAGGGTGGGATTTGAGCTACCCAGTCACCTCAGAGTGTAGCAGCTTTGGAGGGGGATCTGAACTATTCTTCAAAGGATGTCATCTTCCAGTCAGGGGAAAGAACATCCATGTAGTCTCTCATACCCCAGGAGTCACCTGCAAAGAACAGATTCCCTCTGAAGAATGAAGGATAAGCCCTGAGGGATGAAGAACCTCTGTCCTCAGGTGTTGTGCAGAAGTTCCCTCCAACTTTCCATTTTGGAGGGAAACTTCTTAAGACATGATATTTACAGGGAGATGAAACAACAGGATGTTCTGAGGGAAGACAAAATGCTCAAGGAAACTCCTTAAGTCAAGAAGTAAAGAACTCAAAATAGTTTCAGGAAGTTCCTGAAATTGACCAGATTAACCAGGCTCCTCTATTCCCAAGAGCATATAAATAGTAAATTCTGCAGTCGCTCTCAGACAGGCTCAGCAGCCTGGAAGAAGCAGACCAGCTGAACTGGTGGAAAGGACCTCCCAGAAGGATGCTCTCTGACTTGCAGGCTGAGCAATATGCCCGAGGTTTACAGCTTTGTGAGCTGTTACCTGTGCTGGAGTGGGCTTTTGTGGTGGCGATAGCACTGCTACTGTAGGTAACCCCTCACCTGTATTCCTGTAAGGAAGCAACCCTAATAAAACTCATTAGTTCATCATGTTGGACTTTGGTGGTATCTATACCTCGATCTCTCCTTATTTCTCTGTCTGAAGTGAATATATATTTGTTTACATCTTCTCACAATACCAGGATCACAGTGCTCTACTTCCAGCAATCCTGACAGAGTGTGAGGGAGACCGTACATAGAGATGTGAACACACACCTTCTGTGTTTTTAACTTTGGAAGTTGGATTGGAAGAGCCATGAAGTCCTCTCAAGCTTTGGTACCCTGTACTTTCAGGGAGGGTCAGCATTTCCTCTCTGTTCCCAGGTAGCTAAAGTTTTCATGGTGAATGTGTCCATTCAAAGGGTCAGAACTGAGGGTAGAACAGCTCAGTGCTGACATTCAGTCCTGTGGTCCTATGATGTGATTGGTAGCTTTGAACTAAGATGGGACCCAGCTCTTCCCTTGCCAATTTCCCTTCTATCAGTTCATACAAAGTTGGCTTGTTGGGAATTCTTTTTCTATGCATTTCAGATCTCTTACCTTTCTATAATTTCTTTATCCAGTAAATATTGATTAATCACATACTCCAGGTACCTGAAAACCAGTCACCAAGCCTCAAGCAGCTACAGACACACAAACCAATAAAATCTTTGTGCCACAACAGGCGCCTAATAGACAAACATGTGTTCAGGGCCCCGGGTGGTATCCTGGAGGATGCAGCTAGAGGACCAGATAGGGCCAACTCCAGGTTTCTCTGCCAAGGAAATGGATTTAACTCTGAATCCAGTGCCTCTATGCCCTGCATCTAACTGTTCCTCATCTGGCAGAACCCTACAATCTCACTATTCAGTTTAAGGTTCTGATTTGGGGTGTAAAACCCTCTCTGTTATCAAGGTAGTCTATGCTAGCCCACCAGGCTACCCCTAACAAGCAGTTGCTACACTGTCGGGAAACTCCCTCCTCTCTAGTGAAGGGTGTTCTCACCTCCTTTCTCCTTGGGCTAACACAATCTTGCTTTTGAGGAGCCCCTTGGGAGAAGAAAGCAAAAGAACTTGGCAGTTTAAAAGCCCTGTAATTGCATTGTTGGTTTCTAGCAGAACCCTGGGCTTCCCAAGTTAAAGAAAGTTTACGAGGCCTCAAAAACAGATCAAGTGCCAGCAAGCTCTGGAGATGCTGTCCAGAGCAGGGGAGGATGGAGAAGGAGGAATAAAGATGCTTTATGTAGCATCTTTAGGAGTCTCTAATCACTCTTCTCTAATGCCAGGAGAGGAGGCCTACTCTGGCACAAGGAGAAGAGGTTTTAGGGATAGGACATTTAAAATAAATAGTAAAGTAAGTTCTTTGGGGATTATGGGTCTTCTTAGCTCAGTCAAAACTGTTTTCTGTGTGTTTGCTGCATGGGCCCTGTTCAAGGGGACAGAGTTACATCTCTGAGCCGATAAGGCCAAGTCCTTGTCATAGCTAAGGTTTTGCCAGTTGTTGAGTGATACAAATGAAGCACACAGACGAATGTATATATGGTGTATGTCAGAAAGTAAGACATTGGAAAAAAAGAATAAAGCAAAGTTGAAACAGAAAACCAGGGAATATGATGGTCAGGGTATCCCAGGGAGACTTTGTAGGATGGAAACTTGTTCAGTAAGCTACAGAGAGGAAGGGATGAAGTAAATAGTTGAGTGAGGGAGGGAAGGAAGGGTAGAGTCCTAGGCTGGGAATGTGCTTTGCCTGTTCAAGAAACAGCTTCAGGCTTGATGAGACCAGGGTTGGATGTTGAGTATGAGAGAAAGTGGGCAAAGGAAATGGGTTGGGGATCCTGGACCTGATCTTGAGGAGCTTTGTGAAACAGGGGTAACACTGAAGCCATGCCCTCTCTCTTCTTGCAGAACTGTAAAAGGGAAATTGGAGGCTGAAAGCAAGGTATGTTGGATTGGGAGAACTATGGGGAAGAGCATGAAGAAGGCAGAGCAAAAGAAGAGGAGGCATTCTGTGGTTATTTCAGAGAGAGACAGAAATTTCTAGAAAAGAAACATGCTAGGGTTTCTGGGTAGCATTGAAGATCCTTTGGAGTTTGAAGTATTGAACTGAAAGGAACACAACAAATACAGGGCATGCTTTTCTC
Source organism: Grammomys surdaster (assembly GCF_004785775.1). NCBI lineage: Eukaryota > Metazoa > Chordata > Mammalia > Rodentia > Muridae > Grammomys > Grammomys surdaster. Next base: position 26,525 of record NW_021627828.1, read on the forward strand.
TTAAGTGGCTAAGATGGGCTGGCCATGGTGGTAGGCAGTGTGTGGAGAGACATGGAAACATTACTGTCCTCAGGTAGGCAGCTTGTCCTTTATAAGGGAACCAAGCCAAGCTTACAAGTAACAACAGACAAGACCAGTAGGAGGTCCTTCAGGGAAGAGGTGTGAACATTTGTGAGCAGTGTGAGGGGCAGAGGGACATGGAATCTTAGCTATCCCATCATGGGCCGTAGAGTTGAAGACAAGTCACCTAAACTTCTTGAAATACAAGTTTTTTATGTTTTGAAACAAGGATAATCCTTCAAACTCAATGAGATATTGGCAGTGATCAAATAGGGAGCCAGCAGTGAGTCCTGAATGGAGAGGGAATGTGACAAATGACAGCCACTGCAGCTGTGGTTTAGGACAAGTGTTGGCAATTATGGCCAACGGGCCAAAATCTGTTCCACTGTGTATTTTTCGTGGCTTATGAGTTGAGGTGTTTTTTTTTCAACTTTCAATGCTTTGACGAAAATCCAAAAGAGGAATAATATTTCACGATACATCAAAACTGCATGAAATCCAAATTTTAATGCCCATAAAGTAAAGTTTTATTGGAACTTAGCCATGCTCTTTTACTGACATGCTGTCTCTGGCTGCTTTTGTTCCACTACTGTAGAGTTTACTATTTAGTTGTTACATAGACTGTGTGTCCCAGAAAGCTTAGAATCTTTACTGTATGCTCTTTTATTGAAAAAGTTTGCCAACCTTTAATTTAGAGGAAGGAAGGAGCAAGCCAAGGGAACATTGAGAACAATTTGCTTAGACCCCAGTCTCGGTGCTGCTTGAGACCTTTTGGCTGACCTCAAGTGAGGTCTTGAGGTAGGAAGAAGGTAAGTCTTAGGACTGAGGGAAATACTGGAGGCAAAGTGAACCCCAGGATCACGGAGAGAGCTTCTGTGAAAGAGTAGTTTCTTCTGGGAACAAAGTACTTATTCTCTAGAAGAGCAAGAGAGGTAAAGGGAGGCTGTACTCTCTAAGCAGTCCTTCCCAGAGGAGAGCTGTGCATTGAGATGCCTGAGCTTGGGTCTTTGACCTACAGTACCTTTAAAGAAAGACCTTAAGAGATAGACAAAAACCAGGGCCGGAGAATCTTTAGAGAAAAACAGAAAGTTGTGAGTTTTTCAATTGGAATCTCCATTTCCAGGGGTGGTGGGTCCTTTCTCTGGAGCTGTCTCCCTTTTCTCTCCTTTAGCAGCTCTGGCTGATGAGCCGATCCCTGACTTTCCTTAACCCTCCAGATGTATCCATGCTCTCTACTCTGCAGAAGACCCTGACTCTAGCCCTGAGGACGCTAAGCTACCTGACCTGAACTCCAACAGCCTTGGTCTTTGTTCATTTTCCATGGTTTCTTCATACTGCCCTCAAGGAAGAAAGGTCCCTTTCTCGGCTCAGACCAAGCCTTTCGCTGTGCTTTGATCTCTTCCCTTCTCAGCGCCTCCAGGCTCTTGCTATGCTGTTATGTGTCTTTCTTGTGTTCTCAGCCTTGTGTCCACTGGCATTTTCCCAGTTCCTCTTGTTGCAAAGGCGACTAATATTTAATGAGTTCCTATTATGTGCCAGCGGTCTGCTAGGTGATCGTATATGCTGTTTCATTTGATTTTGACAACTGCCCCGAGGTAGGGTATTAGTCAGTCCTTTTTAGTCACCACTGGAAGAGATCCAACTCACACTAGTTGAAACTGAAGAGGAAACTTATTGGCTTTCATTACTGGGCAGTTCACCCATGAACTTCAGATATGGCTAGATCCAGGCCCTTAACTGATGATGTCTTCAAGATCCTCTCAGGTTTTTTACTTCTCTTTTATTCTGAATTGGCTTCTTTCTCAAATAGATATGTGGTGGCAGAGATGGCTATCGACAGCCTTAGACTTGATTTTTAACTTTTGTACTAATTCCTAAAGAAAGACATTCAACCACTTTCTGATTGAATTCAAGTCCTGCTCCACAATATGATACCCACACCTGGCACACCATTATTGGGCCAGGAACCTTAAATAGGTCATAGCCTCTAAGGGAGAACATCATTCTCTTATTCTGTATTCTGTTAACTGGACATAGATTTAAACTGACTCCTAATAACTTACTGATATACCCATAGATTAATGCATCTCTCAATCCTCATCAGAAAAGTTCATCCCTAAATGGGTCATTTGCATCATTCTTTTTCCTCTGAGTCTTAGGGAATCATTGTGGAAGAAGGGGCAAAAAGAATGTAAAGACCAGAGGTGGTGGATGGCTACGGGATACAGTGTCTTCTGGTTCTAACGGCATCAACACATAAGAACTCACAGCACGCACAAGACCCATGCACAACAGATCCAGCTCAAATCCCAAGATGGAGAGCAGAGATGTGCACCAAGCTCTACGGCTCATGGAGGAGCTACTAGCAATTAATAGCTGCTAGGAGAGAAAAAAAAATCAGTTTCCTATGAGTGTAGACCCTGGTAAGTTGACCACCCAGTGATCAACCACTACCCTGTGACCATACAGTGGAAAGTCACACATCCAAGAATATGTAAACTTAATGAATTCAAAAACAATAAATGGATACCTAAGTAAAAGAGGATACAAAGATAGGTGGATAGAAAAGGAGAGGTGTGGATCTCCTCCACGAAGTTGCTTCTTGTTCTGCATTTGATGACAGCATCAAGGAAAGTAACCAATAAGCCCTATTTCAATCGTTTGCCCTAGGAATGAGCATGGTCTGGACTTCCTAAAAGAAAATTATGATGTCGATACTAGAAGACAAGAGCCTTGTACCTGGGTCGGCAAATATGACAGATAGTAGGTGTTACTATCCTTATATTACAAATGAAGAGATTGTACCCAAAAGAGGTCTGGTGTACACCAGATTACATAACTACCACTCAGCAGAGATGCAATTTCAACCCACATGGAGATCTTTCTATATTCAACTTTGATTTCTAGGCTTGCCAAAGTGCTGCAGAAACTTCAGTTTGGTCACAGGGTAGAAGATGATAGTGGGGAAAAAATGTGTAAGAGAGGAAGCATCTTCTGAAGTAACCAGTAAGAGAAAAGCCACTGCATGGGGTCACCCCACATGGAGGCCACATATCAAGAAACTGATATGGGAGATGTCCACAGTGAATAGACCTGTTCTGTCCATTTGTTTCAAGTAGCATTATTATTGGCTTGTGCACAGCTTGTAATAGTCAACCTTCAGGTCCAATAAACGCTGCAGTATAGTATCTAAGCCAAGTGAGTTCAGAGGCTAGTACGGAGAACACACATAAGCCCTGGGATCTGCAGAACACTTCCAGAGTAAGGGAAGCAAGAGCCCCAGGAACAAAGCCTACTACATAAATTGGTATGAGTTGGCAGAATACCGTTTGACTAGGTATATCTGATCCACATCTGCTTGGGCTCTTCAAAACCCAGAACTCCGTGAGCAAGATGGAGACAGGTAAGAGAATTTGCCTAAGGGCTAGTTTTCTGTTGATTTGAAAAATACTGGGGTAAAGTTGTTTTCAGGAAAATTGGGGAGTAATTCTATGTTTGTACAAAATGAGGAGAGGGAGAACACACAGAAAGATGTCCATGTTGGAAGACTTTATCTGAGGCTTCTAGACTATAATGTAAGGAGTGAAGGCTCTCAACAAGGTTGAATGGTGATTCTGGGAATTAGAGAGTCACAGAAGCCACAGAGCACAAGCTGGGGAGGCTGAGGTAGGAGGGGCACATGGACCTAGAATTGAAGAATTGAAGAACTGTATCACCACCTCATGGTTCTGCTACTGATGTCTTGAGAGACAGAGATGGAAGGAAATCCATGGTTGACTGTGAGGACAGCTGTAAAGATGTTACATAAGACTCTGCTTTGCCTCCACACCCTCCAGCCACACCCAACTCTTCTGCACTTCCAATCTGAGATCCTGACATGGTTGAATGTTTGTTAAGTGCTTGAATGCTTGTTAAATACAAGCATTCTTGGACTTGGACCCTCCGGGAGAACCGGAGACCATATAGTTCTGACTTAGTGAGAAAATGTCTATACACCATTTATCCTGGTCTTACTAGAAAAAAAAAAATGCCTTCGGACAGAACCCAAACCTGCCTCCTAGTCACCCCCAAACAGCCCACTTGGGACCACATTAGAGAAACCTGTGCCCCTCCCCAAGTTGGGGCTGATCTGGGAAATGTCTGTGATGCAAGGTGGGCTGCTTCCATGAGCATGTGTGCAGGTTTGATGTGTGTCAGGTGACAATATATATTTGTTGTGCATTCAGGCAACCCGACTAGTGAGTAAAGAACAGCTATATTTATCTCCGCCTCTCAGGCCCAGGAGCTCCCGCACCGTGCCAACACTGGGAAAAAACAAGCACACGGGGAGACGCCTTCCATTATTGTGACAAGTGATCAGAGGATGTGAGATGTTCAGAAATTACTTTATTAGACAAATGCTGCTCACAAACCCCATGCAACCAACATTCCTACGGATTCATCTCTAGTCTGAGGATCCCATCACTGAAGGAATCCCGGCTCCCCAAAGCTAAGGTCTTCTCTGGGTACAGACAACATGAGGCAATGTAAAGGGAGAGTGTCAAGCTTGCAGGGTAAAGTTTCTAGACTTGACACTTGATTCTGCTCCTTCTAGTTGCATGCTATTAAGCAAGTGATCACAGCCCACCAGGCTGCAGTTTCTGACTCTGTGCTTTATTTGGGAAGGCTCTCAAGGAGACATTAACACCACTAAGGTTGGAGGGGCAAAGGAACATGGGGTATTACCTGATCCCCATCTATGGAAGCTGGGACCCAGTGTTTCTCAGTAGACAACAAAAGTATGGCATAGTCCAGGGACAGCAAACTTTCCCTTATGCCAAGGACCAGGGGAGGAGTGTTGAGATCTCCCAAGTCATGTAATCTCTGTTGCAATGACTTGGCTCTGCCACCCTTGTACAAAGTAGCCTTGGACAATAACTGTGGGAGTGTGTGCATTCAGCCATGTTTGGATAAAACTACAGATGCTCTTTGGATTATTTGAGATAGGATCTCACTCTGCAGCCAAGCTGTTTTGGAATTCACTGTGAAGACCAAACTGGCCCTGACTCTATACTGATTCTTCTGCTTCAGCCTCCTGAATTCTGAGGCTATAGGCATGAGCCACCATACCAGGCTGTTTCCCTCCTCCTCTTCTTCTTCCTCTTCCTCCTCCTCCTCTTCCTCCTCCTCATCATCATCGTCATCTTCTTTTTCTATTGCTATTTTCAAACTCTTGAAAATGTCAAAACCAGGGCTTGATATATAACTTAGTGGGAGAGTGCTTGTCTAGCATGCTTGAATCTCTGAAAGCTGAGAACAGAAAACAAGACAAGATAAAAGAAACATACACTTATCATTATAAACACCACCACCACCACCAACAACAATAACAACAACAAAACCCCTCCAGCCTAAGCCAAAATAATATAAAAATCATCCTTAGCTTTTGGGTTGTTGGCCAAACATTAGGGCTGGGTTTGGTCAATGATCAATATATACTGTAGATTCACAAAGGGAAATAAACAAATGTCTACTTGAGGTATGAGGAAAGGCATTGTCAAGGAGTGTAGCATGGTCTCTAAGTCCATGAAGGAGTCACCTGAGCCAGGTTTTGTGGGGCACGGCAAAGGCCAGTCTTCTAAGCAGAGGGATTGCAGCCTGTAGCATGGGGACACAAATGTAAACTGTGAATCTGGAGAGAAGGTGGTGGGAGTGGGAAGCTCTCATACATCCCAAGGGCTGTGTGGCTCTAGTGGTAGTTTCTTGACATTCAGGAAGCGTTACCTGATTACTGCAGAGAGACCAAGGAGGGGCTGACCTATGGACGTAGGAAGAGTTGATGAGAGCTTGAATGGAGGCATGAGCAGTGGAATGGAGCGGGAAGATGAGGGCAGAGAAGAGGAGGGGCCGCCAGTAAGCCTATGCCTAGTGGAATGTCATTTATGGGCCATCATCTCTTGTGATTTCATGCCTTATGATTGGCAGTGATTAGTACTGATGAAGCAGAGTATGAATGGAAATGGCTGTTTATTGAGGGCCCACTGTGACCCAGACACTGGGCCAGGAGTTTTATACACATTGCTTTCTTTTGTCCCACTGCCACTCCATAGAAGGAGCTTATGGCTCCCACAGAAGTAAAATCCAAGGTCAGAAAGGGCAAGCAATTGGCTTCAGGTTGAACAGCTTGTAGGTGGCAAAGAGTATCTTTGATCTCGAGTTACATATTCTCTCTCAACTGTGTAGCCTGCTGAGGTTGTGAGCTCAAAAAGCCCAGAATCTGAGAGGGTGTTCTTATGGCCCCCCTGGTCACAATGCAAGCTTCAGAGGAAAGCATAAAGGAGAGGGAGGGAAGGACAGAGAAGGAAGCAAGGAAGGAGGAAAGAAGGGCTGGGGTCAAGGGAGGTGATGGTGGTTGTAGTTGAGATGGTCTTTAAGCACAGAAGTGCTGTTTCTTGTCTGGTCTTCCTTCCTGGGGACTGAGCCCCTGCCTGGTTGGGAGGAAGCCTCCAAGTGTCAGCTGAGTGGCTATAGCTGAACATAAAGTTGCAATTCCAGAAAATGCACCTTCTTGATAGGATAGCCAGGGTTCCTTCCCTAACTTTAGTCCCACCCCTTTGTGCTGCTCAGAAGTGCATCACTGCTGTCACTTGCCTCTGGTCATACAGATAGTAGGGGGACCCTAGTCTTCTTCTTTAAGTCGATATTACACTATCCCTGACAAATGTCAGTGGTACCCTAGCCTTGGTGAGACACAGTGGTCTCTTTGGTGAGAAGAATTGTAGGAATGTATTCACCAATCCAGGAGAATACATTCCTTCATTCCTAGTTGGGGGTCATTTCCTACCAGATAGATCCATTCTGGTGCCTGGGTAGTATGGAGACCATGCAAGCTCCTGCAAGCTTGGGCACAAGTTTGGTGTGGAGGGATGGCCAAGTAGAAGGGAGAAGAATTGAGTTCTGGTTTCTGATCGATGGTATGAAAAGGAGATCAAGCATTCATTGCTTCCAGCTTCTTGACCTTGGATGCAATGTGACTGCTTCCCTCACGCTCCTGCTGCTGTAACTTCTCCATCACGATGGATGGCTACCTCAAGCTATGAGCTGAAGCAAGACCTTTTCTCTCTTAAGTTGCTTCTGTTGGAGTATTTTATTTTTAAATCACAGCATCAGGAAGAGCAATACAGATAGGTGGCTTCTTCCTGTAAGTTTTGCCAGTAATTGCCAGGCTGTGGCTGAAAGCTGCTGGCCACTCAGATACACATCACAAACCATTCATAAATACTTCCCTAAGTACCACCTAATCCCCACAATAACCCTGCTTTCTCAGTGTCTTCATTTTGAAGATGCAGAGGCTGGGGTTCAAGATCGTATGTGATTGGGCAGCCCCACTCTCCTGGGAGTCTGTCTTGGGGTTATTTATTCTATCAGGGGAGCAATCCTGTGTTTGATAAAATGTTAGCAAGGATCATGCAACTCCAAGTAGCTTTTCATGTAGCTTGTCCCAAGCTGAGGACCTGGTCCTTAGTTCTATGCTTCTTCTGACAATGCCTTGTACTGTGCCGTATCTTCAGGTATGTCTTGTGGTGAAATCATATACTCCCAGAGGGTAGAGACTCTGCTTACTGTGTGCCAGAGCCTGGCATGAAGAGGAGCTTATATGTGCCAGGCATTGGCACAGAGTAAGCACTCAACATTTGCCCAGCTATCGCTTTCCCCTTCCCCAAATTTAACTTGTTCTGTCCCAAGTCATTATGCTTTGGGGATGGGGAGAGGCGGGGCAGAGATGAAGCACTGCCAGAGTTCTTTTGGGCTTTCCTTTCCTTTAGATGTATTTGAGGAGAGTTCCCATAGCTGACCTTGAGAACAGAGAGCCAAGTCATTCTATTTGGAGCATCTATGCCTCAACTATATTCATTCCTATGCTGTATCTTCTTATGGCTGTGGAACATCGATGCTTCTTCTGGAGAGAAGGAAGGATACTGGTTTCTCAATCCCTGAAGGGCAACAGATGCTAATTCTCTGGTGCTAATTTCTTATCCTGGGCTTCCCTTACTGTTGTCTGAGACACATGCACTTGGGGGAAATGCTCTTCTCTATCTCAAGGTTCCAGAGGAGCTGGTCCTTGGTAAATTATATTCTACCCCTGTGTTTCCCTCCCCCATCTCCTTATCTGCTTCTGCTTATCTTTCTTCCAGATAATGCTTGCCACCCAGGCATGAAGGGTGCTGCTGGGATCTGGGGAGGCCTAGGCTTCCAAGTTCTAGCTTCTAGCAGGAGGGCACAGTGTTTGCTAATAGGTGTTAAATGGGAGCATCAAATTTTAATCAGCCTCTTAATGGAGTCTGGGGACCTGCAGAGGTTCTCAAGTCCTACATTATGCTGCTTGCTGGAGCCAAGCTGGATGCTGTGAGTGGAGAAGCTGGGTGGCTGCTGGAAGATGCTTGGGCTATGTGGTCAGTCAACAACCACTTGCATCCAAGACCAAGGGCAGCGCAGCTCAAGTGGACAGTGTTATCACTGTGATGATGCATGGTGACCTGTCCACTATTAGCTTCTTCCTGATGGAAAAAAAAAGATGTGTGAATAGGGGACACCCTGGAATCAGGAGAGCCCGGTTCATGTCCTAGAATTTTCAAGTTAATGAGATAACTGATATGTTGACTTATTATCATGATGACCATCTGTGAACCACCTCTCCAAGAGGAGTCTCCACGTATTTGAACAGTCTTCTTGTTTTTATCTGTTCTTATCTTCCTGATAAGAGGCAGAGTGTATATTCCTTTTTTTAGGGGGGAGGATACTGGGATGGCTGGTGGCTTCTTTGACTCCCAAATACGGCATGGGAGTCCTAGAGTATAGGACTTGATAAGTCTTGCAGAATTTCTTTCCATTCTTTGCAATAATGGACCAAGACCATGAACGAACGCCTGTGTGGCTTGAGAAATGAAGAGCCCATGTAGAGGAGAAGTTGGGTGCCTCTGTTCACATGAAACCCCATCTGGTGTGTGGGGTGATCTTGATGAACCAGTTGAAGTCTCAAATGATTGTAGACATATAAGTGAATTCAGGAAAGGCCTTCAGAAGAATCCCATGACTGTAAACCCACAGACTGTGAGAACTAAAACATCACTATTTCAAGGGACTGGCTTTTGGGGTGCTTTGCTATTTTTTAATAATAGATAACTGAAACGCTCTGCTTCTGGGGGCCTAGGCTTCTTGGAAATGTTGGCAACTTTTCCGTTGAGAGGTGAGCCAATGAAGAGTGGCTGGGTAGTGCCTAGGATTCTCTAAGTCAGCACCGGGGGTGGGCTGGAAAGGAGATGAGATCATTAGGAAGGGATTCAACTGCCACCGTGAGATGTGAGATCCTGCAGTGGGAGGGGAAGGAGAGGAGAGGGATGATGTGCAAGACATTTCAGAGACAAAACAACGGGACTTGATGAATGACTGCCACGAGCAAGAAGGGATGAGTCAGAGAGGACTCGGAGGTTGCCAGCTTGGGTAAGGGAGTAAACAACACAGCTGAGAAAGGGCGGAGCAAGCCTGAAGGTGAAGATGAACTAGTCTGATGATGGGGCTTCTGGGCCTGAGAAGGAGCTTCTGGACACAATGGGATGCAGGAGGCCTGGCTAGAGATCCAGTTGTGAGGCTTGCTGGAGCAGAGAGGCACTGACACTTGGTAAACAGGACACAGGATGGTGAATGTCAGGTAGCTGTCCTTGCATGGCTTCCTGAAGACCAACTCTACAAGGGTTCGGCTGTTGGACGCTCAGGGAGAAAATGAGGATCCTCAAGTGAGCCCCATACATCAGCAGATTCCAGTGTGGAGCTGCAGCTCATTTAAGATTACACCCCAGAATTTAATGTCAAAAAGTTCAAACTAGGAGTGTGGAGGTAGCTTAGCTGGTAAAGCACTTTGCCTTGCAAGCAGAAGGACCAGAGTTTGATACCCAGATCACACATAAAAATCTGGGCTTATGATACCAGCAATAGAAAGATGACACAGGTAGATCTGTGGGCTGGCTGGCAGGCCAGTGAGAGACCCTGTCTTAAGAAAGAAAAAAGATGACTGGTACTGGTGGAATGACATGTGACATGCACAGTTGTCATTTCACACACACACACACACACACACACACACACACACACACACACATACACACACAAATAATAATAAGCATGTCTATAGCTCTCAGTGCAGGGATGCAGGGATATGAACTGCAGGGCCCTCCAGGCTGAGGATTAACACATGCCCTCCTCTCATTTTCCACTTTTTTTTGGTGCATTCCAAGTTTTCTGTAATGAACATTCAACATTTTTTTTTCTCTTTTTCTTTTTGGCATATAATACTTTGAAAAAAATTCAATACTTTTGTCTTCTGTTTTTTGGCGTATAATACCTTGAAAAGAGAAAAACAAAGAACTGAAACAAGTGTAAACAAGAAGATTAAGAGCTTAAGGCTCAGCCATGGAAAGGGATGCTCTAGGAGTGCTCCTGCTCTCAGACACCAGGTCACTGCAGCAGAGCGAAGTCAAGGGGTGAAAGACATGGGATGGAACGTTGCCAGTTCCATCGGGGCTGCAGACCTGCATCTCATGTCTCAGGTCTCCTGGAAGTCTAAGAGCAGCTGAACTAGTGTGTTGCCTGTTGGGAACAGGAGGGCAAAGGAAATGTGCCTCGCTGGACTTTGGTGGACTTTTTTCATCTTAGGAATTGTATTTTTCATTCTGGGGGTTGAATTTAGGGTCTGTGTTGGATAGGCAAGACTCTACAGCTGAACAATAGCCTCAGCCCAGGGACTGAGTTTTGGTTTGTTTATAGTTGGGCTGACCATGCTAAGAACTTTGGCAGTCAGCAGATCATGTTCAAGTGGAACAGGTCCTAACTTGTAATCTTCAGCCAGAGAGAATGGCAGGCACCAACCAAGTCCCCAAGCCTTGTGGCCAGGCTTATAGGTATGGGGTCTGAGCTGGGGGAGGACTTCTGGGGCAGTGCACGGAAGTGTAAAGCTTTGCTCAGGAAGGTGTGTGTGTGTTTGTCTCTCTGTGTGTATATGTATGTGTGTGTACATTCCAAAGGTCATTCCACCATTTTTTTTTAAAACAAAGCCTCTCAAATTGGAATTTGCCAAGTAGGCTAGGCTAGCTGGCAGTGAGCCCCAGGAATCTGCTTGTTTCTGACCACTCTTGTGAGATTGCAAGCATATGCTACCATGCCCAGCTTTTCACATGGGTGCTGGGGATCAAACTCAAGTCCTTGTGTTTGTAGGCAAAACACTGTAGTTACTGAGCTGTCTCTCCAGTCCTGTTATAGGTTGAGATACAAGGGGACTGGTCTAGTTCTGGGCAGCAAGGGGGAAAGAGAAAAGACCAGGCCTAGAAATTAGGTAACTGTAGTAGTCTGAGAGTAGAGACAGGTCTTAGAGAGGGAAGCTGAATCTTAACACCTTCCTAAGAGCACCTACCCCAGCTCACCATGCCCCTTGGTACTTATTAGTATACACTGGCTGTTTGCAACCTATTGCTGTGTGGTTGTAGTTGGGCTGACCATGTTAAGAACTTTGGCAGTCAGCAGATCATGTCCAAGTGGGCCAGATCCTAACTTGTAATCTTCAGTCAGAGAGAATGGTAGGCACATTCTCTGTGATACTGCTGATACATGCCAGTCCTGCTCTGGGCACTCAGGGTAGGTTAGAGCAGTTAGTGCTGGTGGCTAACAAGAGCTGGACAGATAGGCAAGTTTAACTAGAAGGAAGGATATGTTACCTAGAATACCTCTTCAGTTGATAGGGATATTGTTCCTGCTTCCCTTGTCAAAGAACACAAACAGAAAGCAGGAAACCCACTCACCTCATTGTCTAGAAAGGGCCTTGTTATTTTGGGGGGGTTGTATGAGTTTTGGGCAGATAGCATTGCAGGGCATGAGAGCTTGCCATTAAGTAAGTGATGCTATGAAGACTGAATGTCCAGTATACTCATGAAAGACAGCGTGTCATTTTCATTCGCCTGCCTGTGTCCCCTGAAGGCCTGTTGTAAGTGGTAATCATGACTACGGAGAAGGGCAAGATTTGTTGCTACTCAGTGTCTATCCAGTTTCTTGTAAACACGTCATCGGTATCATCTCTTTCATCCTTATAATCATTGTACTGTTCCCATTTTACAGCATAAGAGGGAACTATCTGGAGAGTCAACATCACACATAGTGGTTCTGAAAGATATGCAGGAGAAGGTCTGTTTCAAAGCCACACCGTACATCAATACTATGTCCGTCAAATCTCCAGCATGCTGCACTTAGTAGGCACTCATAGTTGGATTAAATGAAATCTTACTGAGATTCATAAGCTGTACCTTAGAGACCCAGACTTGGGAGACACTGAAGTGCCAGCTGTGAAGCAGGAGGACCAGAGATGGATCCTTAGAACCCACGGGAATCCTGGGCATTGTGATGTGTACTAGCAATCACAGTGTTACGGGGTAGGAGACAGGAGAATCCCTGTAGTTCTCTGGCCAGCCAATCGAACAGAATCAGTGAATCCTAGGACTCAGTGATATGTCCTGTCTCAAAAAATAATGAATTTGAAATATATGAATTTGAAAGAGAGTGGGGAGGGGTACATGGAAAGGCTTAGAGGAAGAAAAGAAAAAGGAGAAACATAATTATACTGTAGTCACTAGATAGATAGATAGATAGACAGACAGATAGATAGACAGACAGATAGATAGACAGACAGATAGATAAGGTAGATGGCTCTTGAGGAATGGTACCCAAAGTTGACTTCTGTCCTCTACAGACACATGTGCACAGATAACATGTACATGTATGTGTACCCACACACATGGAAGCATACTGTCCCCACACATAACACTATCCATTTAAAAATGAAATATCTCAAGAACTTGATCTCTTTTAGAAACATGTTTGGAATCTCCGTTACTAGGAGGAAAATGGAAGAGGGGAGTGGGTAGGCTTTCAAGAGAGATCCAAAAATTTCCATTTCTGTAGCTGGTGCAGCTTGCTGCCCTCTGATCCCAGCTCCGCTCCCACCGCCCTTCTGGCTTGGCTCCCTGGGTACTGAAGAGGACGGCGGGCCCACTGTGGCAGGCAGGAGCAGGGGCAGAGCAGAGATCAGTGCCCTTTTTGCCGCTGGAGCCGGTGAGGCGGAGGCCAGACGAGCTGGAGCTGAATGCAATTTTTGTCAGTGTTCCCTTCCCGTCTATGAATGCAAATCCTGAATTACAAACCATCCGGATGACAAGCTGACATTTTAGCTCCAAACATTCTCCTATAATTAGCAGAATCTAATGCAATACAGGGAATGGCTCCATTTTACACACACATTATCGTAATGCCTTTAAATAAGATAATTGATTATGCCTCTGCATAAGAAAGTGAAATATTCGGTGTAATTAAAACCAGCATTCCAATCTTGGCTCCCTGACAGGTGATCCACGTGTCAATTTATAAACCCTTAAGGCGGTTCTCACACCCACATTCCAATTTTTAAAGTTTGTCTTAAAAAAAAATAAACAACTTTAGAAAATTTGGCTTTCTGGCTCTCAGCTTTTGGTCTGGAAATTGGACTAGGGGTGGCTACTGAATCCTGGGTATTTCCATGTTTCCTTCAAACTCCCTGACACCATCATAAACTGTCTCCCTATTAGAACGTTCTTTCAGAGATGGGGAAGTTGAGGTTCAGGGAGGTGGCCCAGTTGTAAGACTGAGCCTTGGACCATAATAATCTGTCTCACAGCTCTTGGAATTAGATTCTAATTTGAGCTTCTTGTTGCTAAAAGTGGGAGAAAGTGTGGTTTTGTGGACAGAAAGCAGGAGTGGGCTCACTAAATCTGGTTTCCGTAATTTAAATCTTCCTGGAGCCTCAGTTTCTCAGTTGCTATTGTGTTGTGCAAGTGAGCATTAAAAATGAGAATATATGAAGTAAAAAAAACCAGAAATCTTGTAGGTAGAGCAGGGTAGTCTAGGGCAGGGGCATAGTGTTAGGACATTACTTGTATGAAGAGAGAAAAATCAGATATGGATGTGAAATTTTAGTCATCTTGAGACTTACGGGTCCCCAGACATGCTCAGCCCTTTTGACTCTGGGATATAGGACTTGCAATATGTTGTGAAGATGTTGAGACTTGTGGGGCAATTCTCTGACTTGCTAGAGCTAGGGATGGATGATGCTAGAGATATCTCAAATGGTGTTCGGTTGGCTCTGTGTTATCCTGCCTGTTTAGTATCTCTGCAAGGTGTGATCTGTGCGCGTTTTGTGGGACAGCTGGTTGGGTGTTGGTGAATGATCTGGAATTGGGAAGCTCAAGAGCTCCAGTTAGTTCCTTCTGAAGGGGCGAATGGGTGATTTCATTCTTATTTTCATGAACCCATGACTATCTAAATAATTTTACTCACCCGTATCCTAGCTTCCTACAGAGATGCTAACAATACACCTGTGTAGGAAAACCTCTTCCTAGTACTGTTTATGCTGGTGCTAGTGTCCCATTGCTGCCATTACAAGTTGCCACAGACTTGGTGGCTTAAAATACATGTATTATGTTAACTGAATAGAGATCAGAAGTCTGAACACTTTCTTCCTGGGATTCTAGAACAGGACAGTTTCCATTTCTTCTACTAAGTTTCCATTTCTTTGCTGTCTACAAAGCCAGAAAGGGTAGATTGAAAATTTCTCATGGTGTATGACCTAACTGTGACTGTTCTGTTCCTTTTTATCTGTCAGGGGCTCTTGATATTATACTGAATCTATTAGGATAATGCAAGGAGCTCGACTCAAAATTCTTAACAGAGGTACATCTTCAATGTCCACTGTGTTATGTAAAGTAACATAGTGACAGGGTCCAGGGACTGGGGTATGGGCAACACTGGGAGCTCAGTTTTATGCTTATTTTAATACCCTACATACAATACTAATTATAGTAGTGATCTCTTCTTAAGTTACTTCAAAATTTAAACATTAAGCAATATTTCAAAATCTATATGAAATTTTCCTGGCTTGGGGTCTCTGATGAGGCTGTAGTCTAGGTCAGCTAGAACTGTTCTCACCACAAGGTTTCAACCCAAGGCTTATTGGGAAAGGATTTTCTCCTAAGCTCATGGACATGGGCTCTGGCAGTCCTTAGGCATTGTTGATCATTTGACTAGTATCTTAGTTACTTTTCTATCGCTGTGATAAAACACCATGGCTAAGGCAACATCAAAAAGAAAGGGTTTTATAGGGAGTAAGGAAGTTAGTGAAGTCCAGAGTGGATGTGTATTGTTTACACAGGTATGACTCCAAGGCCTCAGATTCTTAGGAAACTGACATAGCTGTTTCCTACATGGGCCAGGCCCAAGATGGGGACTAAGGCTCTCCTTTAGGGTTCCAGTATGAGTGCTTATCAATGAGTGACCAATGTATACAAAGGCTAACCACTGTAGTTTCCTCAACCTCCCAGGATGTTTACAGGCTAAGACTGCTTACCTTACAGAGACCTTCTACTGGGACTAGACTAGCTACCCCATCCCACCCTGTGCTATATCTCATAAGCATGCTGAGGTTCTGGGATGTGGAAGTAGAAGCTTCCACCCGATTCCAGATTTCCTGGAATCTGTGTGTCTGTCCTTTATCTTCATTCTCTCTCCTTCCCTAGTCAGGGTTCCAGGATCCAAACCACCCAGGTTTGGTAGGCTTTATTTGGGATTACAGTTTCAGAAGAATGAGTTCATCACCATCATGGTGGGGAGGCATGGCAACAAGCATCAGGTGTGTTAGCAGCTAGCTGAGAGCTCACATCTTGAACCTCAGTCACTAAGCAAGAGAGAGCAACTGGAAGTGGCAGACATCTTTAAACTCTCAAAGCCTTCCCCCAGTGACATAGTTCCTTTAACAAAGCCACACCTCCTAAACCTCCCCAAACAGTGCCACCAGCTGGGGACCAAGTATTGAATTATTCGATGAGCCTTGGGGGTACACTCACTCAAACTACTACTGGGTTTGAGCTGGGCATACTCATTTCTTGCTTCATAGGCAGCTCCACCTTAGCTAAGATGAGAATATGTGTGAAGCAAAGCAGGGCCCCATGGTGGAAACTGAAGTTTTTTTATGAATCAATATTAGAAGAGACATAGCCTCACATCTTTCATGCTATTTGTTAGAAGTGAGTCACTAAATCTAGCCCACATTCAGGGAGATGGGGTTACCCAGTGTATGACTACCAGAAATATTAATCAAATTCACGGGTCTCACTATAGTTTTAGTGTGTCTTCTAAATGTTAATATGTTGCAAACTTAACCTGAAATATCGTATGTTTATAATATTTGGAGTTAATTAAGAGAGGTCATAAGGGTAGGAATCCAATGATGGCATTAATAACTTCATAAGGAGAGAGACCCAAGCTAGCCCCTTTGTTCTGTCTCATCATAGGCCGCCCATCACAATGTCTGTAAAACTTTCTTCGTTCTACACTAATGATTTTCAAACTAAAATTAGAATGATCTGCAAAGCACAGTAAAATCCCAATCTTAGTCCTCAGGTCTGTGCGTTCTTACTTAGACGAACTGGAGTAGATTTATGCGTTTTCACTATTTTCAGCCTCAAACGATAGTTCTTACTTGCATCAGATCTCAAGAAAATAGTTTAAAGAGTTTGCTGATACCTAAAAGAAGGGGGCAGGAGACATCGTGGAATACTTTGACTTCTGGGTCTTCTAGATGAGGAGGATGAGGGTGATGATGATGACAATTATGGCATCAACTATGGGAGAGTTATTGTTTATGTGAGTACTTAATTCTTGGCAGGCACTGTGCTAAGTTACTTATCTCCAGAGCCTCAGCTTCTTCATCTGCAAAAAGTGGGGGGACACTCTCACTGGGAGGTTAGATAATGGGTGCCAAATACAGTTAAATATATAGATGGATTATGTTCTGTGTTCTGAAGTACCGAAAGAAGACAAAAGTTCTTGATAACCTGTTATATATTTAATGAAGATGTAGATGGCAGATTTCTGAAAACTAATGACTGTGATTCGATCAGTGTGTGCTATATGCATGTGTTAAAATACCACATTGGACAGCATTCATAAGTACAATCAATACATACTAATTAATGAAAGATTTTTAAAAGGGAATAAAGTAGTATCCAACAGAGGGGTGATTATGAGGCCCAAAAGATTTAAGTTTATAAGATGTTCAGAACCAACAGTGGTACTTGTTAAGTCCATGATTTACATCATCCGTTCTGGTCCTGGCCATCTCTGTACTCCATCAGGGGACCTGAGAGACCAGTAGGCTGGGGCCATAACCACCCAATTGCACTGGTATCCTGGAACTGCCAGAGAGGCTAAGTGGACTCAGAAATGCCAGTGGAGGACATAGTGTAATGATCACAGCATGATGGACTACTTAGTAGGCTGTCACATTGCCTAGGCTTGGGTGAGGCTGGCTGTGTGGTACCCAAGTCTTCCATTAAGAGCACCAGAGCAGTGTCTTAAGCCAATGGTGGTGATTCTGAGATATTTTGACCTATGTGTGACAGAAATGGGTCTATTCTCTGTAGAGGGACTGTCAAGGCTACATGAGTCTGTTCCTTTCAGTTGTCATCTATTTCTTGTCAATGACAACTGAGCTTGGTGGACAATTTTTTCCCAGAATTCTCTCACCATGAAGGCATCTCTAGTCCTGCCCAGCAGTTTTGCCTGCAGCTAAGATGGATTGATGGGCAGATTTTGGCCTCCCCTGCTTAAGTCACAACTTCATTCTTCTGGTACAGTGTGTATTGTCTCCTCTTGTAGCCTTAAAGGGGCAATAGCAAAGACTGGTGATTCAACTCAATGTCATCTGCTCTGTTCTGTCACTATCAGGGAAACTGAGACAGAACATAGGGCCTTCTCTGCTGGGTGGTAACATTTCATAATTCTTCAGTCCAACAAGAATGATTACAAATTGATTAGTATGGAACTTCCTTGAGAGTGAAAGCAGCTATATATTGTGTGTAGTTGTATACCCATACATACTCTGAACTTTGGCATTTGTGATTTTAGGACTTTATTTTTAATTACGAGTGTATGTATGTATACATGTGCGCTTGCATGTGTGCACTCAGTCAGGCACCCGTGGAGACCAGAAGACAGATTCGGTTACAGGTGTTGTAAGCTTCCTGTCATGAGTGCTAGGAACTCTAGGAGGTACTGCAGGCATAAATTTTTCAACCTACTTTAATAGGGCTTCAACCTATCCTCTAGCCCACCACTCATCAGAGGTAGTGGAAGAGAAAAGTTATTAGGACACGAGGGAAGTAGACTTGTTTAGGAATAGTTCTTTGGGGACGAGTCTAATCTTCATTGTCAGGATATCAGCAGATCAGTCCAGTAGCAAACACCACATGTGAACCAGCAGCTGCAGTCCAGTCCACTTGACAGTCACCACACACAAACCAGCAAGGGCAATTCAATTCAGAAGAAGGCACAAGGCTCGCCAACCGGCCTGAGTCCGCGGAAGTGGTAAGAAGATACAAGAAGACTCAAGAAGCTGCCGGAACCTCATGAGAAGTTCTTTGGTGAGTTTCTCTCTTTGGCGGCACCATAGGGCAGAGCTCAGCAATACAATGTAAGGCAAACCGATGCATACATGACGTCAGCAAAGAATAGCTAGGTGGAGCTCAAGTTCCCATTGTCTGTGGCGTCATATTTATATTTCTCCTAAACATCATACATATTTTCCCATGTCTGTTTTAGCAAGACATCTTTTTATCTGTATGCCCCAGCAAAATATCATTAGACATAACTGACTTTCCAAAGAAACCAAAAGTTTCCACTTTAAGGTACAGAAGTCTTTGTGTTTACTGGGTGAACCACAATGTTAGACACACAGGGTTGTCTCTTCAAAGGGAGAGAGGTATAATCTATATTCCACCCAGAAGACTGAGAACAGATGTGGTTAATAGCCTGGTGACCTTTGTACTATTTCTGTGGCCACAACGGGTCTTTCCCCAGACCCCTATCTTCTGCTTATTTTTCAGTTAATGTATAGAACCAATCTTAATGAAGGTTGTCGCATGTACTTTACAAAGTAGTAGTCTTGTGTAGTAGAAGTCTTTGATGTAGCCTTGTCTTAAGCTTTGTTTTGCACACAGGGTTGAATTAGCTATCACCAGGAAACTTTATTCCAAATCAGGCTGTGCTAAAATAAACTACTTGGGGTCAGACTCTCGAAGTTTGAATCAACACCAGGGACTGAGTCATGTTGAACGGAATGAACTGCTTTCTTGCCTTCTGCAGACTGTTACTCTGTTGGTCATGGTGTTTGCAGAGACTCCTGCAGGGACCCACATTCATGGCCTCTGTGAGAGCAGTGTGTGTGCTTACCTTCCATCTAGTTGTAAATCCTGCATTTGAGATTTTAAACTTCTTTTGAGAGAAATTGCAACCAAGGATGGCCTCATGTCCTTAACATTCTCTGTGGCTAGAGATGAGCCTCTGGCAACAGGAGCTCAATTGCAGTTATTTGGTGCTCACCTGTAAGTGCACGCTTCTCTGTCATTCCACGAATAGTCTAGTCTGACAGCTAACAATGACAGCCTCTCCATCATTCTGTGCTTTGCAGCTGAGAAGGCTCGAGTACCTTATCTGCTTTGTCCAAGGCCCCTTCAAATGGTAAGTGGCTAGATTCATACACAGGTCTCTTGTTCCAAGCCAATGGCCCCTTTCACTTCACAAGCTCCTTCATGGAACTGTTTTAATTTCCTTGATGCTGGGGGAGAATCTTGGACATTCAAGTTACAGAAGCAGAAGTGAGGCCTGGGGTGATATAGCCCAACTCTCTCATTTTGCAGAGGAAGAAACTCAATTCCCAAGTAAGAGTGACTTAGTAGCTTAGTAGCTCATGACCTGTTCCTATCCCCCAACTTCCCTTCTTTCCTTGAGACAAGGTCTTACTATGTAGCCCTGGCTGTCCTGGAATTTACTGTGTAGACCAGGCTGGCCTGGAACGCACAGAGATCTATCTGCCTCTGCCTTCCCAGTACTATAATTAAAAGTGTGCCTACTACACCTAGCTTATTTTACTTTAATCATATGCACATGAGTGTAGGTGCCCACACAGGCCAGAAGAGGTCGTTGAACCACTTGGAACTTATCGGCAGTTGTGAGCCTTACAACGTGTGTGCTGGGAACCAAAAATGTGAAAAGAAGGCACAGAGTACATGTGATTATCTGCTGAGCCTTCTCTCCAGTTCCATCCAAGCTCTTCAAAGTCCCACCTCCACATCCTCCCCTCAAGGCATTCAAGCCATGATGATTTTTTTCCTTATTTCTGTCCTGTTGGTTGCTGCCTGTAGACATCTCATCCTTGTTTCACCACCTAAAAGCTTCTCTGACCATCTTGTCTCTTGCAGGCTAGGTTTGATGTTATCCACTCATGTCATATATCGGTCCCTGCTGCCTGTAGGGTATTACCATGTACGTTGCTAATAGCTGGTTGACTCATACCAGCGCTTCCCACCTATAAGGAGAGAAATAGCGTTTGTTTTGGTTTTTGTTCCCTAGTAATAGGTATCAGGAAATGTTTGTGGATGCAAAGAAGAGGAGAGGGAGGAGGAAAGGCTTCCCAGCATGGCTCTTCACCACTGTGGCAGCTCTCTTGTAGGTGTTGTCAGTATCGGGGCTTCTGTTCAGTTGGGGTCTTCAGAACACAAAGAGATCTTTGGGGCTTTTCTAGGGCCAGCTCCGTATCTTCTGAGCTCTTCTTATTCTTCCCAGCATCCCCCCGGAAGAGGGAAAGGAGCAGGATTGAGGGGGAGAGAAACAGATTGAGGGGGAGAGAAGAGAGGAGGCGGCGCTGCTCCAAAGCAGGGAAGAGCACTTAAAAAATGTCACTTAGAATCTCTGAAAGAATAAGCTGTAAAAACAACCACCCATTCTCTGCTGGATGACGCAAGTCAAAGAGAAACGCAATGCAATTAGTCACTGGTTCCAAGTAGGAGGCAGGTGGTGGGGGAAGGAGACATATCTGGAGAACGGTGAAGGGCTGGGGGGCCCGCCGCCCCCCCCGGCGCGCGCGCCTCCATCACAAGCTCTGCATCATTCCCTCTAACACCTCCATCACTCCAGGGAAATGTTATTTAATTTTTTTTTCCACCCTGATATACTGGTCAGAGCTTCTTTCCCAAGAAGCAGCATCTCTCATCTTTGCCAGCATAGTGAAGTTCTTAGGTCTAGGGACAGGAGAACAGCCTGGAGTACCTGGAAACTCTGGTTAAGGCAAGGAGGAGGCTGGGAGAACGGGGAGGGCATGAGAGTCTAAAGTGGGAAACTCTCGACCCTGGGCCTCTCTGTTGCTTCCATTTCCAGCCCCCGACTTATTGCCCATTTTGGTATAACAGGGAATTCTTGCTCTGTTTGGGACTTAGACGGAGTGTCACTGGCAGTGCCATGTGACAAATACTTATTACTAATGTCCCAGACTCTGGTGTCATGGTCCTCACAGCTTAGGTGGAAGATGGCAAGTCAAGAAGCAAATTCATTAGACATACAAACTCATGGGCTCTGCCCAGACCTCCCAGATTACAGCCTTATTTTGGGACCTATGGAGTCAGGCTTTTGATAAGATGTCCATACTGTTTCATTTGGTGTGGAAGTTTGAGACACATGTCTGAAGAACTCAGGTCCCAGCTGTATCTGTGGGAAGGTCCCTCCCCTGATTTTTTTTTTTTTTGTAAAATTCTGAAGTGTTCCTCATCAGCAGTAGATCTGACTGG
Source organism: Grammomys surdaster (assembly GCF_004785775.1). Taxonomy (NCBI): domain Eukaryota; kingdom Metazoa; phylum Chordata; class Mammalia; order Rodentia; family Muridae; genus Grammomys; species Grammomys surdaster. The sequence goes on from NW_021627828.1 coordinate 48,310, forward strand.
AGGAGAGGAAACAATTCATAACTCCCATGACCTCTCCTGATCAAAAGAACCCATGGTCAAAAATCAGCAATTGCTTTTTCAGCTATGATTTTCCAGTTATGATGTTTAAGAGGGTCTCTTTCTAGTTAGCCACATATATCAGAGCCTTGAAAGTCCACAAGTAGTGACAAATAGGAACAACATTTGCCTTGGCACCTCTTTAAATGAGCCTTCCCCTTTGGGCCTGGTGCTAATCATTGGGCATCCTAACCGTTCTTCCTGGGTGCAGAGACCAGAAAACAGTGGCAACAACTGAGAGTTCCACAGCTATCTGCTTCCCACCTTGCATCTGTCACAGCGATCACCAGGACGGCCACCCTTGGATCACTGCTGTCTGTCACAGCAGCTGTCCTGCTTGCACCTCTCCTCTTGAGGTGTATTTACCAACAGTGCAGGCAGCATGGATCCTTTTGTTCTTGGAAAAGCTTAAGGAGTTGCTTATGAGGCTGGAAAGAGGGAGTCTAGAAAGTCACAGGTACCACAGGACCAAAACCCTCCATCTAGATGCTACCAGGCTGATTGCTGAAGGTGAGATACTTTTCATTTGGGGCGGAATGTTGGGCCACCACGAGTAAGGAGAGAGTAGTGAGACCCTGCTTCACGGCTTATGGGATGCTGTGATTTAGGTATTGGAGTGAGACGCAGAGGTGGAGATTGGGAAACGTCACTAGATGTTTTCTTCACATTACGGAAAGGCTATATTGTGTTACGTCTCACTGCGTTGTCTTAGACCTTTCACGTCCATAGCAGAGTAGGCCACGGTACATGATGATGGATAAAATATACTTGGTTTTATGGAAATGATCTCTGTGTCTCATGTAAAAGATGTGATGGAGTCCCTTTAGCTCTAAGAGTCGACAGTTTTCAAACATGCCAAGTGGCTAGTGATGTCAGCTTCATGCATGGGTCAGCTGTGAGAGTCAGATGATGATGATGATGATGATGATGATGATGATGATGTGTGTGTGTGTGTGT